>NC_058131.1:633917542-633968844 GCF_016433145.1 Gracilinanus agilis
GAATCATATAACCATGTTAAAAATGAATATTGATAAATGTTTGAAAAAATGAAGAGGAGAGATAAAAAATGTTTTGTGGAGAATGGTTTCAGTTTTCTTAATAAAATGAGAGGCAAGGTCTTCAACTGAGGGCAGGGAGAGTTGTGGATGATTTGAAAACAGAGGAGAAGATAT
Organism: Gracilinanus agilis; assembly: GCF_016433145.1. Taxonomy (NCBI): domain Eukaryota; kingdom Metazoa; phylum Chordata; class Mammalia; order Didelphimorphia; family Didelphidae; genus Gracilinanus; species Gracilinanus agilis. Next base: position 633,917,717 of record NC_058131.1, read on the forward strand.
CAAATGGCTTGTCTTGGGATTGAAATAGGAAATAAATAAGGGAGTTATGAAAAAAATTGCCTTGCTGCAGTGAGAGACTCATTGAAGGTGGATAACATGAATTTATAATGGACCCAAATGTACTGTTGTCCAGTTGTGTGACTTCTGGCTCTATTCAGCAGAATATGATTAGGAGAAAGCCAATGAATGGAGTAATCCAGAGCTGGGTTCTGCACTGGATGAACAGTGGTAGGATAAGAGGGCAAAGGATTTGAAAGAAGATGACAGTGTAAGACTGAATTCATTAGTTATAAGATTGAAATCCTGAAGAAAGGAAAGGGAAATCAGAGTAGGAATAATGGCTTGGGAATATGCTGAGATGAGGATGAATCAGATATTTCAGTGAGGGTGAAGAACAGATTGGCAAGGGGAAGGGAGCATATGGAAATAATCGAATGATAGGTTTTGATCAGATAAAGAATTGTCAGGGTTTTTATTGGAAAAAAGGTAGAACACTGGTGAGATTCAGAGTACAACTTAACCCTTATGAGGTTTAGGTAAAATGAAAGACTAGGTCAAGTGCTTTAAGGAGATTGAACAATTAGGAGGCTAAGGAGTTTGAGAAAGCACTAAAATGGATGTTGAATTCCACTACTCATAAGGAAAGAGTTGAGAAGAAGAGGCAGGTAGTGATTCAGGTGCTGAATTCTGACAAAAGGATCAAGGTGGGAGAAGGATGACCTAGGCATTTGTGTTCATTAAGTACCATGCTTTGAAAATTCTTAATCTTTTAACTTCAAATGGGAAATTAACTTTAATGTAAATTTTTAAATCTTTTAACTTCCAAAGAGGAGTGGTTTGAGTGATAGGTACAAAGGCAGAGTCTGAAAGTGGCACTGGAGGATCAAGGAGTGTTGTAACTTGCCCTCCAGGATATGTATGTAGGGTGAGGTGGGATGGAGAAGGGCAGCAGGAAAGAGCATATTAATTAATGAAGACACGATTAATATTGGAGAAAATGGCCCAGAATTCAGTATTGTCTAGGTGTGCAGAAGGGAGCCAGTTTTCAAGGAAATCAAGTAGATAGATTTTGAAAGAAAGAGGTTCAGAATGAAAGGAATTTTGTTCACCAGGAATGGAAATTCCAAAAAAAAAAAAAACATAGTACAAAGAATTGTCAGATTTGGAGTGGAACATGGGTAGAGTAGGATTTTAAAGAATGATGATTAGAGAGACTTAGTTGGGGATGGTGATAGTTTGTTCTCTGGTTGAGTAATATAGGGAAAGAGATAACAATAGCTGATGAGCTATAGTAATTATAGGAGTAGAAATGGATGGTAGATAAATAATAATGATCAGAATCTCAAAGGGTTATTGTTGGCAGGTACAGTTCAGGAGTTTGGAGTCCTAGTTATTCTGCTTGTTCTTCTAGGATGATGTGATGGAAAGATAGAATTGATGGGGTTGCAAATAGGACTCTCCTCACTGGCCCAGAGAAGTGGGCATGTCTGAGGTCTGGAATTGTATCACCTCTTCTTGCTCTTCAGGGACAATATGCCTTTGTTCTGGCCTCTTGGATTTGGCATGAGTCCAAATGACTAGGTACACATAAATTTCTTTAGGGGATGTGTATCAAGACTTCTTTAGGACAAAAGATTATTCAAATCAGGACAGCAACTATTAGTAACAAATCCCATGGTGGCATGTTGTTCAGTAGAGTGGTTTTGCTTATCAGGAGAGATTAGCAGAGCAATGCCTATTTATTTATTGCCAGGCAGCTGTAGACAGATGCCAAAAGCCAGCAGGTTCATTCCACCCTTTTCAGATCATAATTTTGGCATGTCTCAAATCTGAACTCAAACTGTTGCCAGTGTTTCAAAACCAAGAGCTTCAAAGGCACAGTTCCTGTAGATCTGATTTGCCAACCTGTCTTTCTACCACAGTGTGAAAATTTATCTTACAGAATTACAGAATTTCATAGAATTTGAGAACTGAAAGGGATCTCAGTGGCTATCTAATCCTATTCTATGTAGAAGGCAACCCTCAAGAATATCATAATGGAAAAGTGGTTGCCTCCCCTCTATTAGAAGACTTCCAAGGGGAGAGAACTCTACAACTAGAATCAGCCCATGTCACTTTTGGTCAGGTCTCATTACTAGGGAGTTTCCCCCAGTATCTCTTTGCAATTTCCAATGATTGTTCCTATTCTAAATAAAGCAAGTATAACCCCCCTCCATATGAAAGCCTTGAAGGTCATTATCAGGTCTTACCCCTACCTCTAGTTTTCTCCAGGCTCAATATGCCCACATTTTTCAATTAATTCTTATATGGCATAAACTTGAAGCCTTTCATCATCCGGATTACTCTCTTCCGGATATTCTCCAAAGTCCTTCTTAAATGTCCTTCTTTAACTGTGTCATCCAGAACCAAACCTGTTATATTAGTTGAGGTCTGATGAAAGTATAGTTCAGTGGGAATGACACTTTTCTATTCTTGAGAATTACATCTCTTTTATTCAGCCTAAGTTTGCATTAGTATTTTTGGCTGCCATACCACACTATTAACCCATATTGAACTTGTGGCCCATTAAAACTAAGAGATCAGGGGTCAGCCAGGTAGCTCAAGATTGAGAATCAGACCCAGAGATGTGTGTCTGTGGACAAGTCACTTAACCCCCATTGATTAGCCTTTACCACTCTTTGTCTTGGAACCAATACACAATATTGATTTTAATATGGAAGGTAAAGGTTTAGAAAAAAAACACTTGATCATTGTTCAAAATAACTGACATCTAACCATAACTTTCCACGTGTACTTATGAAGTTGTTATGTGTTTGTGCGCAAGAGTAAGATTTTTTTTTACATTTATCTTCATTGTATTTCATCTTATTAGATGTAACAAATATTTGAAGGAAATGAAGTCAAACTCACTAGCTTATAGTTTGCAGACTTTTCTCTCTCTTATTTTTTTTGGGAATTGGGACACCATTTGTTCTTCTCTAATCTTATAGCACCTTTCCCATTTTCCATATTTCACAAAGTTGTCAGTACTTGAGGATACAATTCATCTAGGCTGGGTGACTTGAATTCATAAATGACGAGTAGATACACTCTTACAATCTCCTTGCTTATCTTGGGTATAAGCTCCACAGAAGTCATATTTTTATTGTCATGTCCAATACAAAGGTCATTCTCCTTGACAGAGAAAGTAGAAGCAAAATAAGATTAGAGAAGCTCTGCTTTCTCTTTATTGATAGAGATAATTATTTTCTTCCTCCCAAAAAATATCCTATTCCTCCTCTGATCCTCCTTTTTCCTAATATAGCTTTTAAAAAATCCCCCCCTTTCTGGCCTTAAATACTTTTGCCAACCTTAGTTCCTTCCAGCTTTTAAAAATCCTGACACTCAGCAACATTCAGGATGCAGAATGAAAGGAGCAGAACCAGGAGAACATTATACACAGAGATGGATACACTGTGGTACAATCGAATGTAATGGACTTCTCTACTAGCAGCAATGCAATGATCCAGGACAATTCTGAGGGATTTATGAGAAAGAAAACTATTCACATCCAGAGAAAGAACCATGGAAGTAGAAACACAGAAGAAAAACAACTACTTGATCACATTTGTCGTTGGGGATATGACTGGGGATGCAGACTCTAAGCAATCACCCTAATGCAAATATCAATAATATGGAAATAGGTCTTGATCAATGACACATGTTCAACCCAGTGAAATTGCTTGTGGCTATCGGATGGGAGTGGGAGGACTGAAAGGAAAGAATATGAATCATGTAATGATGGGAAAATATTCTAAATTAATTAAATATAAATTTTCAAATAAAAAAAATATCCTGACACTCTTTTTATAAGACCATGGCTTTCCCCCCAGTGATTCCTATCATTTTCATCTCAGCAACCAATTTCTCCTTGTTAGTGAGAATCACAAACAAAATGGACTTCTCCCACATTGTCCTCTTTCGAAGGATGAAATCATCACTAAATAAGGGAAGAAGTTGCTAATTACTCTGCTTTTGGCAGAGAAAGTACCCTAGCTGATGTCTAGATAATAGAAGTTCCCTATCATTACTATATTGTATTCTTATTCCAATGCTTATAATTTATTTCTTTAAACTCATTTATTTCATATTTCTGCTTAGGTGGTGTATAGTATATATTCCAGTGACAAAATTATTTTATCTCCTTTTACCCCAAAATTCTCATTCATAGTACTTTTTCTGGTTCTGGGATTTCTTCATCTGAATATATTTTCTTAATATACAGTGCTCTTCCTCCATTACATTTGCCTATTCTTTTTCATTTGAATAGAGTTTACTCAGAGGGTACCTGTGAGTTCACATTTGCTTCTTTGCTTTAAGCCTTTTTGCTTCTCTTGTTTGTAGCCTAAATTTTCAGCATTCTGTCAATAGGCATGAATATTCAGGGGTTTTTTCTTGTTTGCTTACTATTGACTCCTTCCTTGGATTTTGTCTTAACTGTTTTTTCCCTCTTCTATGTAGTTTCTCTATATGGTATCTAGTTGGTAAATGGATATGTATATTCTTTTTCATTCTCCATCCTTTTTAGTTTAAAACCAATTTGATTAAATTCATTAGATACCAAAAAATACCTCATAATATTGATCAGTTCTATTTCCATTCATAAACTTGATACTAACAAAGGGAAAACTGAGGCACACAATATTTTGCATGTTCTTTCCAATTTGTTGCAGCTATGAAATGAATAATTAGTTTACTGGATACTTTGAGAGAGAGAGAGAGAGAGAGAGAGAGCACTCATCTCATTAGGAAATTTTCTTTCTATCTTCACTCCAAATAATTCTCTTTCTCTGTATATCTCTTGTTTGACTTCAACGCTTAATAGCATAATCCAGAATTTTCTGTGGCTCAGTTAGAGCACTTGAGAAGGTATGAGTGATATTTAATTAAATAGTTTTGTTTCCTGAAATTAAATGGAAGAACGAATCACTATCATAACCCTTTAATTTATTTTCTGAGCACCAATTCCCCTATCCCAAATGATGACTGAATTTGGATTACCAAAGTTTACCACATCTCTCTTTCTCCTTGTTCTCTTTCATTTCTATCCCTACTGTCTTAATGACAAAATGTTTGCTAAAAATAGAGAGGTATTCAAATGAATCTATCATTTGTCATTCTTATGTGAAATTGATACATGAGGATATAGCTGGATCATGTTGAGAAAGAAATATGAAGCTGCACAAATGACATTTGAAAGAAAAGAGAAAAGAAAGAATCGTTATAAGCAGACATTTACATCCCTGGGACATATGGCATATTGTTCAATGTTTCAATGAATTCCTTGCTAGCAAAGCTGAAGGGCAAGAGTACAGGATGGGAAGGAGCCTGGAGGCTTTTTGAGTTAGAGAATGCCTCTAGCTAAGTTCAAGGGGTTGTAGTGTGTCATTTTTTATTCTAAAATGGATTAGGAAGCCTGAGTTAAATGGCAACAAGAGAAGGCAGAGGTTTAAATCTATATAGCATGTCAAATATTGATTGAATGCCTTCAGTGGGCAGGTACTGAAGAAGATATAAAAGAATGAGATATGATCCCTACTTCCAGTTTTGTAGGGGAGCCAGGTATGTGTACAAATAACAAAAATAATGAGGTAATAATGACTAACATCCCTTAGAATAGAAGCTACTTGAGCATAGCAATTGTTGTTTTTGTTTTATATCCTCAACACTTTGCAAAGTGCCTTGTTTAATAAATATTTATTAAATTTGATTCAATTTTCTCATAACAACTGTAGGAAGGAAGAAATATAAGCATGTATTAAACACCTATTAAAATCATTTAGGTGGTGGCAGTGAATAAACCACCAATTCTGTAATCAGGAAAATGTGGGTTGAAATCCATCCTCAAACACTTACTAATTGTGAAACTCTGAGCAAGTCACTTAACCCTTATTTGCCTCTGTTTCTCATCTGTAAAATGGGGACACACTGAAGAAGGAAGTAGGAAACCACTTCAATATCTTTGCCAAGAAAATCACCAGGAGTAGTCCATGGAATCATGAAGAGTCAGACACAAATGAACGGCAAATGTGTCAGAAACTGTGCAAACTGCCTTACAAATAAATATCATTTCTTGGGATCTACACAACAATTCTGGGAGACAGATGCTATAACTGTCCTCATCTAACAGATGAGAAAACCGAGGAAGTTAGAGGTTAATTTTAGATTTGTTCGGGAATAAACATCTGAGGCCAGATTTGAACTCAAATCTTCCTAATTCCAAGCCTAGAATTTGTGCCCATTGTGGCATCTAGCTACTTCTGTGGTGGATAGAGCAAGTGCTATCATCCTGATATTATAAATAAAGAAATTGAGACTTAGAAAGCTTCAATTTGAAGTTTTGTGAGTTGGCTCTGGTCATATACTAGTATAGAAACCCAGGAAACCTGACTTCTGGACCTGTATTTTATGTCATGTTGCTATAAAAATAATACACAGAAGGAGATAAAGAAGCAGCATAGAACAGTGGGAAGAGCTAGGTCTGGAGCTAGAGGAACTATTTTGAGTCCTGACTGTGATCTTTGGCAAATCATTGTACCTTCATTTGTATGGTCTGTAAATGAAAGTGCAAGATCATTTCTAAAGTCTCTCCTAGCTCTAAATTTATGATTCTGCTGTCCATGATGAGGTCAAATGACTAGATTCAGGTGAATAATATCTTCAGGTACTCAAAGATATGGTCACTAAGCCCTGGTCAATAATCTTTAAAATACTGGAAAACTGAAGAAGTAGTAAAGAATTCCAATTGAGAATGCCCCATGTTGTTGCCATTTACAAAAAAAAAAAAAAAATTAAGGGAATGGAGTGTACAAACTGTAGGCCACTGAGTTTGAATTCAATTCCTGGCAAAATTTTCATGAATATTACTAAAGGGAGCAGAGGTGATTACAAAGAATTAACATCTCCTCACAAAGAACAAGCCATAGAAGACTGATTTTAGGTCCTAGCTAATAGCGAGAATTTATATAATGCTTTACAGTTTGGAAAATACTTTACAAGTGTTATCTTATTGGGACCTCATGACAACCCTAAGAAGTAGGTGCCAATATTTCTTCATTTTACTGATCAGTAAACTGGAACACACAGAGTTTGTGACTTGCCAAGGGTCACACAAAAAATAAATGTCAGAAATTGCATTTGAGCTATATTCCTAACTCTGAGTCCAGCATAATATTCACTGTGGCCACCTAACTCCTTAGTTACCTAGTAGGAAGGATAATTACTGGTCTGTAGGTAAGGGATTGCTGTATCTAGGTCAGTGTTATCAAACCTTTTGGTCTCAGGATCCTTCTGCAATTGTCAAAATTGTGGTCCCCTAGGAACTTCTGTTTATTAGGGTTATATCTATCTACATTTACTGTAATAGAAATGTAAACTGATAAAGTTTTAAAATATGTATTTATTCATTTAAAGTATCATTAAGAAACCCATTACATTTTGATATTAAAACATAGCTTATTTAAATTAACTATTTCCCAAAACATGAAATTAAATGAGAAGAATGGCATTGTTTTACATATTTCTGCAAAATGTTTTAATGTCTGGCTTTATAAAAGATGACAAGATTCTCATATCTGTTATAGCATTCAGTCTATTGTGAGATGTTATTTTGTTTGAAGTATAAGTGCTCTTATGCAGATATGTATCTAGAAATGGGAGGAGTTTTTAAATGGACAAATAATGTTTTAGTATTACTAAGAAATTAGTTTGATGTTGTGGACCTCCTAAATGGCTCTAGATTCCCAGACCATATCTTGAGAACCACTGATCTTGTCTATAGTTGGTATGTAATATAACAAACTTGTTTTGCCCTACAAAAGCCAATACAATACCAGTGTGTTTGCCAGTGGGGCACCTTACCACATCGTTAAAGACTTGCTCTTTAAGATTCACAAGTGAACTTTACCAAACCTTTGGAGATCTATCTATCTAGAACAATTAGTAAAGAAGGAATCCTGTCAAACTCTTTTTATAGAACAACCAGGAAGAACAAAAATAGAGAAAGAAAATTATAGATCAATTTAATTAATGAATACAGGTGCAAAAATTTTAAATAAAACATTAGCCAGGGGACTATAGCAATATATCACAAAGAGTATATATTATGACTAAACAGGATTTAGATCAGGTTTCCAGAGATGGTTTAATATGAGTAAAATTATTCACATAATTTATTACATCAACAAAATAAGAACATATTATTATGCCAATAGATGAAGAAAAATCTTCTGACAAAAAGCAATATTCATTCCTATTAAAACATTTCAAAGCTTAGGTATAAAGAGTTTTTTCCCCTCAGAATAATAAATGTATACGTAAAACAATTAGCAACATTATCTGTAACAAAGATAAGTTAGAAGTCTTCCTTAGAAGATCAAAAGTGAAATGAGGATGCCCATTATCACTAATATTATTTAACTTTGCATTAGAAGTGCTAGCAATAGCAATAAGACAACAAAAAGAAATTGAGGGCATCTGAATAGGCAAAGAGGTAAAAAAAACATATATTTTGACAGATGATATGATGATAAATATGGAAAATTCTAAAGATTCAACTAAGAAATTAGTTGAAGCTATTAATAATTTTAGCAAAGTAGTAGGATATAAAATAAACTCACATAAATCACTAGCATTTCCATATATCTCCAACAAAGTTCTGCAAGAAGAGATAGCAGAAGATAATCTATAGAATAAAATGGAGCATGCCTGCCAAAACAAACCCAGAAACTACACAAACGTAATTATAAAACTCTCTTTATAAAATGCCATTTAAACTTATATATTTAAATAATGGAGAAATCATTTATTGGTTGGTAGTGTTAATTAAAATGATAATCCTAATTAAACTAATCTACTTGGTCAATGCCATCCCAATTAAATTTCCTAAAATATTTTATTAAATTAGAAAAGATTTTTTAAAAATTCATTTGAAAAACAAAAGGTCAAGAATATCAAAGGAATTAATGAAAAAAAATTTTAAAATAAGATTTAGCAGTATAATATTTAAACTATATTGTAAGATAATAATTAAAAAAACTATCTGGTTCTAAGAAATGGAAAAATAGATCAATGGAACTGAATAGACATAACTAACAGTCGTAAGGTATCATAGTAACCTTGTGCATGACAAAATGTAAAGATCCAGGTTTTGGGGATAAGAATTCACTATTTAATAAAAATTGTTGGGAAAAACAAGAAACTGGTTTGGTAGAAACTTGATATAGACCAATATCTTACACTGTTTACTAAGTTAAATCAAAATGGATAAATTATCTAAGCAAAATGGGAGATATAATAAGCAAATTAGGACAATAAGAACATACTACCTATCAGATTTATGGTTAGTAAAATAATTTATGAATAAACAAGAAGCAGAAAATAATGTAAAAAAGAACATTTTGGGTACATTAAAAATATTTTGTACAAAGAAAAGAAAGTAGCCGAAATTAGAAAGAAAGAGTAAATTGGGGAAAGAAGTGTAGACAGTTTCTCAGATAGAGCTTTTGTATCTAAAATATTTAGAGAATTTTGTCAAATTTATAAAAATAGGGACTTCTGGGGATGGAGCCATGATGGAGGAATAGCTGGGCAGCAGTACATCATTTCACCATGAAAATCCTCTCCAAACAAGAGTAAAATATTGCCACAAAATGAATACAGGAGTGAAAGAACCAACAGAGACAAAACAAAACAGCCTTCAAAAAAAGAAAAACCTAAAAGGGAGGCAGAGATCATCTGGGGGCCTGGGGTGAGAGGGGAATGGAGCTAGCAGGAGGCATAGCAGCGAATAAAGAGCAAGCCAAGAGCAAACCACACTCCCCTTTGCCCAACACATCTGCTCTCACAAGTCAGAACTTAAGCTCAAGCTAAGTCAAAACCCTGAGATCCTGCCCAGGCAAACAGAGGTCCAAGCCAATTACCACTCCTTGAAATTGCAAACCTGTGGAAAAGTCCAGAGTCCCAGCCCAAGGCAATCTGGGCCGAAGGGGGCCAATCCTTGTGGGCCCAGAGCAAAGCCAGGAATCCTATCCTGGGTTTGGGGTAAGGACATAATCCACAAACTGGAGTGAGGACACAGTTCTCAGGGGAAGCCTCACAGGGATCTTTTTGCCCAAAACTAAGAATGGAGCTCCAAGTCAGGGTGATCAAGGGTGGGCCTGATTGAAACGAGAACATCTTGAGAGGGAGGTGGCAGCTGGGTAGCTCAGTGGATTGAGAGTCTTGCCTAGAGACGGGAGGTCCTAGGTTAAAATCTGGCCTCAGACACTTCCCAGTTGTGTGACCCTGGGCAAGTCACTTGACCCCCCATTGCCCACCTTTACCACTCTTCCACGTAGGAGCCAATACACAGAAGTTAAGGGTTAAAAAAAAGAACACCTTGAGACCAAAACTATGAGCCTAAGCCTGGGACTAGAATCTGATCATCCCCTGACCTGAACAAGTTCAGAGTGTGATCAAAAACTTACATCAAAGCCTGAGGAAAGTCTTTATGCTTTCAGCATCTCGAGGGTCAATGGAATCAGCAGAAGGAGGGAACTCTAAGAGCTCTCAGTCCTCAGACCATCTGGTAAATTAGTAACAACCCAGAAAATAAGCTGAAAATAACATTAAGGAAGGACTGAAGTTTAAGAGGATACCCCAGGTCCCTAGGAAACAGAGGCTACCTATTATTAGATAGGAAAAATGAGCAAATAATCAAAAAAGCACCTAACTCTAAAGATGTTTTATGGAGACAAAGAGCAGGGTATAAACACAGAAGAGGGCAGTGAAAGCAAAGTAAACACACCCAAAGTCCAAAAGAAAAATATGGTTTGGACACAGATTCTCTAAGACCTCAAAAAAGACTTCAAAACCCAATTATTAAGAGATAGAGGAAAAGTGAAATGAAATTGATGAAAGAAGAAATGGGTCAATGGCAAAAGGAGAAACAAAAACTGACAGAGTAAAACCAGGCTTTAAAAATCAGAATTGACCATCTAGAAAGTAATGATTTTTCAAGAAATCAAGAAAAAATAAAGCAAAATCAAAGAAATGAAAAAAAAAGCAAAGGAAAACATCAAATATTTTATGAAAAAAAAAAAACAACTGACCTAACAAACAGGTCTAGGAGAGACAATCTGAGAATTATTGGATTATCTGAAAACCATGATGAAGAAAAAACCTTGGATATCATATTGTAAGAAATAATCAAAGAAAACTGCCCAGAGATCCCTGAATAAGAAAATAAAATTGAAATTGAAACAATTTATAGATCCCTTCCAGAAAGAAATCCTGTCAACTTTCAGGAACGTAACCTTGGCCACCAAGCCAAGGAAAAAATACTTCAAACAGCCAGGAAGAAACCATTCAAATACTATGGAGCTATAATCAGGATCATTTAGGACCTAGCAACTTCTACATTAAATGATTGGAAGGCAGGGAATATAATATTCAGAAAGGCGAAAGATTTAGGTTTACAACCCAGAGTCACCTATCCAGCAAAACTAAGTATACTCTTTCAGGGGAAAAATGATCAATCAGTAAGACAGAAGATTTCCAAGCATTCCTGAGAAATAAGCCAGACCTAAACAAAAAACATGAAGGCCAATATAAGACACAAGAGAAGACAAGAAAGGTAAATAAGAAAGAGAAAATTTAAGGGACTCATTCAGGTAAAAATGTTTATATATCTACATGGAAAGAGGATTTCTATAATTCTTAAAAATTACTCACAGTAGTAAAGAAGATAGAAGGAATTTACTCAGAAAAAGAGTGGAAAAGTAAATAATATGCATATGATAATATGATGTATATGATGATATATGATGATATGATATATATATAAATGTTATGATATAGAACAATATGTATGTATGCTATGATATGTATGTATATGAATGACATGTAGAAAGCAATCAAGAGTTGAAAAAGAGGGTTGGACTGAGAGAAAAGAGAAGGGAGACATAGAATGGGGTAAATTATATAACATAAAGAAGGAAGAAAAATAAATACAGAAAGGAGGGTTAGTGACACACAATGCTTAAGCTTTACTCTCTTTGTAACTGGCTCAGAGAGGGAAAAACAAGTATACTCATTTAGAGCACAGAATTCTTTTTTTTTACCATTTAATAATATTTATTTTTTAGAAAAGTTAACACGATTACATGATTAATGCTCTTACTTTCCCCTTCATCACCGGACCTCCCCCCATAGCCGATGCTCATTTCCACTGGTTGTAACATGTGTCATTGATCAAGACCTATTTCCATATTATTCATAGTTGCACTGGGGTGGTCCTAAGAGTCTACATCCCCAATCATGTCCACCTCAACCCACGTGTTCAAGCAGTTTCTTTTCTTCTGTGTTTCCACTCCTGCAGTTCTTCCTCTGAATGTGCGTAGCATTCTTTTCCATAAATCACTCAGAATTGTCCTGGGTCATTGCATTGCTGCCAGTACAGAAGTTCATTACATTCTATTTTACCACAGCGTTTTGGTCTCTGTGTACAATGTTCTTCTGGCTCTGCTCCTTTCGCTCTGCATCAATTTCTGGAGGTCTTTCCAGTTCACATGGAATTCCTCCAGTTTATTATTCTTTTGAGCTCAATAGTATTCCATCACCAGCATATACCACAATTTGTTCAACCATTCCCCAATTGAAGGACATACCCTCATTTTCCAGTTTTTTGCCACCACCAAAAGCATGGCTATAAATATTTTCAAACAAGTCTCTTTATCTATGATCTCTTTAGGGTACAAACCCAATAATGGTATAGCTGGATCAAAAGGCAGGCATTCTTTTAAAGCCCTTTCAGCATAGTTCCAAATTGCCATCCAGAATGGTTGGATCAGTTCACAACTCCACCAGCAATGCATTAATGTCCGAATTTTACCACATCCCCTCCAACATTCATTACTCTCCCCTTCTCTTATTTTAGCCAATCTGTTAGGTGTGAGGTGATACCTCAGAGTTGTTTTGATTTGCATTTCTCTAATTATTAGAGATTTAGAACACTTTCTCATGTGCTTATTGATACTTTTGATTCTTTTATCTGAAAATTGCTTATTCATGTCCCTTGCCCATTTATCAACTGTGGAATGGCTTGATTTTTTTATACAATTGATTTAACTCCTTGTATATTTGAGTAATTAGATCCCTGTCTGAGTTTTTCGTTATAAAGATTTTTTCCCCAATTTATTGTTTCCCCTCTGATTTTGGTTGCATTGTTTAGTTTGCACAAAAGCTTTTTTAATTTAATATAATCAAAATAATTTATTTTACATTTTGTAATTTTCTCTAATTCTTGCTTGGTTTTAAAATCTTTCCTTTCCCAGAGATCTGACAGGTATACTATTCTGTGTTCACTTAACTTATTTATAGGTTCCCTCTTTATATTCAAGTCATTCACCCATTCTGTATTTATCTTGGTGTAGGGTGTGAGATGTTGATCTAAACCTAATCTCTCCCATATTGTTTTCGAAATTTCCCAGCAGTTTTTGTCAAATAGTGGATTTTTGTTCCAAAAGTTGGGCTCTTTGGGTTTATCATACACTATCTTGCTGATGTCACTTACCCTAGGTCTATTCCACTGATGCTCCCTTCTGTCTCTTAGCTAGTACCATACCATTTTGATGACTGCTGCTTTATAGTATAATTTAACATCTGGAGTGCTAAGCCACCTTCCTTCACATTTTTTTTCATTATTTCCCTTGATATTCTAGATATTTTGGTATTCCAAATGATCTTTGTTATAGATTTTTCTAATTCAGTAAAAAAGTTTTTTTTTGTAATTTGATAGGTATGGCACTAAATAGGTAAATTAATTTGGGTAGAATGGTCATTTTTATTATGTTAGCTAGTCCTACCTATGAGAAATCAATGTTTTTCCAAATGTTTAGATCTAGTTTTAATTGTTTGGTAAGTGTTTTGAAGTTGTTTTCATATAATTCCTCTGTTTGTTTTGGTAGATAGATTCCTAAGTATTGTATATTGTCTCAGGTGATTTTTAACATTGTTTCTCTTTCTACCTCTTGCTGCAGTGATTTGTTGGAAATATATAGAAATACTGATGATTTATGTGCATTTATTTTGTATCCTGCAACTTTGCTAACGTTGTTATTTCTAAAAGCTTCTTAGTTGATTCTCTAGAATTTTTTAAGTAGACCATCATATGATCTGTAAAGAGTGATAGCTTAGTCTTCTTATTGCCTATTTTGATACCTTCAATTTCTTTTTCTTCTCTAATTGCTACTGCTAGTGTTTCTAGTACATATGGTAGGATTTTGGTTTCTAATCCACTCTGCTATTTGCTTCCGTTTTATGGGCGAGTTCATCCCATTTACATTCAGAGTTATAATTAACAGTTGTATATTTGTCATCATTTTGGTATTCTCTCCTAGTTCTACCCCTTCTACTTACACTATTTCCTTTTAAACCAGTGGTTTGCTTTAAGCCAGTAACCCTTGTTCCCTCCCTTGATTTACTTCCCTTTCTGCCCCCTCCCTTATTTTTCCCCTCTTTTTATTTTTAAGGCCCAATGAATTCCCTCCCCTTTCTTCTCCCCTCCCTCTTTTGACCTCCCCACTCCCATGCTCCCCTTGGTTTATCCCTTCTGACTTTCTCAGTAGGGTTAGATAGAGTTTTATATCCCAATGGATATAGCTATTCTTCCCTCTCAGGGTTAATTACACTGAGGGTAAGGTTTAAATATTACCTCTTAATGCTCTCTTCCTCTCCTTCTTATAATAGTATTCATCCCTTCCCCTTCCCATGCCCTCTTTGTGTGTAATGGAATATCCTATTTTTCTTATTCTTGCAAATTTTTCTTGGTGTCCTCTACTATTCACCCCCCTCTTTGCCACCCCCCATATCATCTTAGACCATTTAGTAATCCAACCTCTCCCTTTGAATAATTCTTCTAATTACTAAAATAGTGAACACTATAATAGTGAATAGAGTTCACTACAGAGAATTATACATAACATTTTTCCAGATAGGAATACAAATAATTAGATCTTATTGAAGCCCTTAAAGAGGCAAATTTAAAAAATAAGAATTTTCTTACTTTCCCTTCTGTTTCATATTTACCTTTTCATGTTTCTCTTGATTTTTGTGGTTAGATATTGAACTTTCCATTTAATCCTGGTCTTTTCTGTGCAAATACTTGGAAATCATCTATCTGGTTGAATGCCTAAACTTTCCCCTGGAAGCATATAGTCAGTTTTTATGGGTGGGTGATCCTTGGTTGTAGACCCAGTTCTCTTGCCTTTTTGAATATCATATTCCAAGCCTTGTGGTCTTTTAGTGTGGAGGCTGCCAGATCCTGTATGATTCTGATTGTTGCTCCTTGATATCTGAATTGTCTCTTTCTGGCTTCTTGTAAAATTTTTTCTTTTAATTGGAAGCTCTTGAATTTGGCTATTATATTCCTGGGGGTTGTCATTTCAGGTTCTAGATTAGAGGGTCATCTATGGATTCTATCAATGTCTATATTTCCCTCTTGTTGTAGAACTTCAGGGCAGTTTTGCTGAATAATTTCTTTTAATATGGAGTCCAAATTTTTTATTAATTTCTGCTTTTTTCAGGAAGACCAATGATTCTCAAATTGTCTCTTCTAGACTTGTTTTCTTGATCTGCCAATTTCTCATTGAGATATTTCATGTTTCCTTCTATTTTATCAGTCTTTTGACTTTGTTTTATTTGTTCTTACTGTCTTGAGAGATCATTGGCTTCTACTTGCCCAGTTCTTTTCTTTAGAGACTGGTTTTCTGCTATAAGCTTTTTATTTTCCTTTTTGGTTTGGTCTATCCTGTTTTCCATCTGCTTGATTTTGGTCTCCAATTTGTTATCAGTTCTTTTGATTTGGGGGCATCTTTTTTGAATTGCCAAATTCTAGCCTTTAGAGATTGGTTTTCCTTTTCAATCTGGTTGTTTCTAGTCTTTGATTTACTTGCCTCACTTTCCAATTGCAAAATTCTGCCTTTAAACTATTATTTTCTTGCCAGATCTCTTCCATATTTCTCATAATCTCAGATTTGAGCACTTCAAGACCTTGTGACCCGTTTTCATTTTTTTGGGAAGGTTTGGATATGGTTATTTGTTTGTTCTCCTCTGCTCTTTGCTCTGTTGTCTGGATTTTTTCTGTGTAAAAGTTGTAGAGTATTAATGGTTTCTTCTTAATTGTTCTTTTCTGGGGTTCCTGAGTCTTGCTTGCCATTTTTAGCCCAGAGCCCTCTCAGCTTTATCCTCACACAGAGGTTCTGTCTGCGCTCTTTAGGCTCCCGAGGTCTCAGATCTAGTTGTTCTCAGGGTCAAGCCTCCTGGTGGTCCCCTTGCTTGTTCTTCTGCCTGAAGCTCCTTTAACAGTCTCAGGGCGCTGATTCCACAGTCATGCACCCCTCTGCACTGGGTCCACACTCAAGGTCTGCTCCTGCTCTCAGGATCCGTGTCCTGCCTGCTTTCAAGGTCTGTGTTAAAAGTTTGCACATTCTTTAGCCTCTTGGGATCTTTAGTCTTGCTACTCTCAGGAGCAGGCCCTGTTGAGCTGCCAGTGACTTAATGGATGCCCCAAACTTGCTCTAACTTTTTTGCACTGGCTTTGACACTGAAGGTGGTGTGTGTGGGGGAGGGGATTGCTCAGCTCGCATTTTAGTGAGAGCTGTTTCACCCCTTTATAGCATGGAAATGCCCTGATCCCATGTACCTTCAATGCTGAGCCCTGTTGTGACGTCCCTTCGTTAGTCTGGATTTGTTTTTATGTCTTCTTGAGGAGTCATATATGCGTAGTTTAGGAGAAGTCCAACAGCTGCTTTTTACTTTGCCACCATCTTAACCCAGAACTGGAGCACAGATTTCTATCTTGCCTTACAGAGAAGTAGAAGAAGAAAAAGACAAGGGAAGTTGGGGAGTAATAAAAGGGAGGGGGATCTGGGAGGGGGTTACAAAAAGCAAAATACTGGTGAGAAGGAATAAAGTAAATAGGAGTAGAGCAGGATCTAAAGGGGAAAATAAGATGGAGGCCAATGCACAGTAATTATAATGCTTAAGGTGAATGGGATTAACCCAACCATTAAATGGAAGCAGATAGCAGAGTGGATTAAAAACCAGAATCCTACTATAGGTTGTTTACAAGAACCACATTTGATGCAGGGTGATATACACAGATTCAAGGTAAAAGGCTGGAATAGAATATATTATGCATCTTCTAAAGTAAAAAAAAATCTGGCAGCAATCATGATAAAGCCAAAGTAGAAATTGATCTGATTAAAAGAGATATGGAAAGAAATTACATTTTGTTAAAAGGTATATAATCAATGAAGAAATATCATTACTAAACATTTTTGCACCAAATGGTATAGCAACTAGATTTCTAATGGAAAGATTGAAGGAGCTCAAGGAGGAAGTAGATAGTAAGACCATACTAGTGGGGGATCTTAACTTTCCCCTCTGAGAACTAGATAAATTGAACCCAAAAATAAATAGGAAAGAAGTAAGGGACGTAAATTAAATGGTAGAAAAATTAGAGTTAATAGCTATCTGGAGAAAACTAAACAGGGATAAAAAGGAATATACCTTCTTCTCAGCAGTACAGGGTACATATATAAAGATCAACCATGTACTAGGACATAGAAATATTGCAAACAAATGGATAAAAGCAGAAATAATAAATGCCACTCTTTCAGATCATAACGCAATAAAATTATAATTAACAAGGGTCAATGGAAAGGTAAATTTAAAGTTAATTGAAAATTAAATAATCTAATTCTTCAAAACAGATGTATGAAAGAAGAAATCAGAGGAATAATTACAGACTTCATAAAAGAGAATGACAATGAGGAGATGTCATATCAAAACCTATGGGATGAGGGTAGCTGGGTGGCTCAGTAGATTGAGAGAGCTAGACCTAGAGACAAGAGGTCCTAAGTTCAAATCTGACTTCAGACACTTCCCAACGGTGTGACCCTGGGCAAGTCATTTGACCCCCATTGCCTAGCCCTTACCACTCTTCTGCCTTGGAACCAAAATATAGTATTAATTCCAAGACAGAAGGTAAGGAGTTTAAAAAAAATAGAAAACCTATGGGATACAGCCAAAATAGTAGTCAGGGGAAAATTTATATCACTGAGTGCCTATACCAACAAAATAGAGAGGGCAGAGATCAATGAATTGGGTTTGCAACTTAAAAAATTAGAAAAAGAACAAATAAAAAATTCCCACATAAAATCTAAATTTGAAATCCTAAAAATTGAAGGAGAAATCAATAAAACTGAAAGTAAAAGAACTGTTGAACTAATAAATAAGACTAGGAGCTGATAGTTTGAAAAAAATATTTAAAGTACTAGTCAATCTAATAAAAAAAAAGATCAAATTAACATTATCAAAGATGAAAGAGGCAATCTCACCTCTTATGACGAGAAAATTAAGGCAATCATTAAGAATTATTTTGTTCAATTATAATGCAATAAATAGGACAATCAGGCGACATGGGTGAATATTTACAAAAACATAAATTGCTCAGATAAACAAAAGAGGAAATAGAATTCTTATACTATCCCATATAATAAAAAGAAATTAAACAAGCCATCAAGGAACTTCCTAAGAAAAAATCCCCAAGGCCAGATGAACTTACAAGTGAATTCTATCAAACATTTAAAGAACAACTAATCCCAATTCTTTAGAAATTATTTGACAAAATAAGCAAAGAAGGAATTTTACCAAATTCTTTTTGTGACACAAATATGGTACTGATTCCAAAGCCAGGCAGACCAAAAACAGAGAAAGATAATATAGACTAATTCTCCTTAATAATCATAGATGCAAAAATATGAAATAGAATACCAACAAACAGACTCCAGGAAATGATCACAAAGATTATTCACTATAATCAGGTGGGATTCATATCAGGAATGCAAGCATAGTTTAAGATTAGGAAAAACATCCACATAATTGAACATATCAACAACCAAACCGACAGAAACCACATGATTATCACAATAGATGCAGAAAAAGCCTTTGACAAAATACAACATCCATTCCTAATGAAAACACCAGAAAGTATTGGAATAGAAAGGTTATTCCTCAAAAATAACAAGTAGTATTCATTTAAGACTATTAGCAAATATCATCTGCAATGGGGACAAGTTAGAAGCCTTCCCAATAAGATCAGGAATGAAGCAAGGATACCCATTATCACCTCTTTTACTTAATATTGAACTAGAAACATTAGCAGTAGCAATTAGAGAAGAAAAAGAAATTGAAGTGATTAAAGTAGGCAATGAGGAGACTAAACTATTGCTCTTTGCAGATGATATGATGGTATACTTAAAGAAGCCCAGATAATCAACTAAAAGGCTAGTGGAAATAATTAACAACTTTAGTAAAGTTGCAGAGTACAAAATAAATGCACATAAATCATGAGCATTTCTATATATTTCCAACAAAACTCAGCAGCAGGAGTTAAAAAATGAAACTCTATTTAAGAGCACTCTAGACAACATAAAATATTTAGGAATCTATCTGCCAAAATAAACACAGGAATTATACAAACACAACTACAAAACACTTTTCACAGAATTAAAACTTGATCTAAACAACTGGAAAAACATTAACCGCTCCTGAGTAGGATGAACTAATATAATAAAAATGACCATCCTACCCAAATTAATCTACTTATTTAGTGCCATACCTATCAAACTACTAAGAAACTTTTTTATAAAATTAGAAAAAAAATATAGCAAAGCTCATCTGGAAAGACAAAAGATCAAGGATATCAAGTATAATAATAGCAAAAAAATGTGATCAGTGGATTAATCTTGGGGTAAGTGACATCAACAAGACATTGTAAGATAAACCCAAAGAGCCCAATTTTGGAGACTAAAATCCACTAATTGACAAAAACTGTTGGGAAAATTGGAAAACAATATGGGAGAGATTAGGTTTAGATCAGCATCTCACACTCTACACCAAGATAAATTCAGAATGGGTGAATGACCTGAATATAAAGAAGGAAACTATAAGTAAATTAAGTCAACACAGAATAATATACTTGTCAGATCTATGGGAAAGGGAAAAATTTAAAACCAAGCAAGAGTTAGAAAAAATTACAAAATGTAAAATAAATTATTTTGATTATAATAAATTTAAAAGTTTTGTACAAACAAAAACAATGCAACCAAAATCAGAAGGTAAACAACAAACTGGGAAAAAATCTTTATAACAAAAATTCTGAGAGAAATCTAATTACTCAAATATACAAGGAGCTAAATCAATTGTTTAAAAAATCAAGCCATTCCCCAATTGATAAATGGACAAGAAACATGAATAAGCAATTTTCAGGTAAAGAAATCAAAAGTATTAATAAGCACATGAGAAAGTGTTCTAAATCTCTAATAATTAGAGCAATACAAATCAAAACAACTCTGAGGTATCACCTCACACCTAGCAGATTGGCTAAAATGAAAGAAGGGGAGAGTAATGAATGCTGGAGGGGATTTGGCAAAATTGGGACATTAATGTATTGCTGGTGGAGTTGTGAACTGATGCAACCATTCTGGCTGGCAATTTGGAACTATGCTGAAAGGGCTTTAAAAAAATGCCTGCCCTTTGATCCAGCCATACCATTGTTGGGTTTGTACCCCAAAGAGATCATAAATAGACTTGTATGAAAATATTTATAGCTGCGCTTTTTGTGGTGACAACAAATTGGAAAAGGAGGGTATGTCCTTCAATTGGGGAATGGCTGAACAAATTGTGGTATATGCAGGTGATGGAATACTATTGTGCTAAAAGGAATAATAAACTGGAGGAATTCCATGTGATCTGGAAAGACCTCCAGGAACTGATGCAGAGCGAAAGGAGCAGAGCCAGAAGAACATTGTACACAGAGACTGATATACTGTGGTAAAATCAAATGTAATGGACTTCTGTACCAGCAGCAATGCAATGACCCAGGACAGTTCTGAGGGATTTATGGAAAAGAACTCTACCCACATTCAGAGGAAGAACTACAGGAGAGGAAACATATGAGAAAAGCAACTGCTTGAACGCATGGGCTGAGGTGGACATGATTGGGGATGTAGACTCGAAACCACCACACCAATGCAACGAGCAACAATTTGGAAATAGGTCTTAATCAATGACACATGTTAAAACCAGTGGAAATGTGCATCGGCCATGGCTGGGGGGAGGGAGTGCGAGGGGTGAAGGGGAAAGTGTGAGTATGAATCATGTAACCATGTTAAAAATGAATATTAATAAATGAGAACATTAATATTCTATTGGGGCTGTGAATAGATCCAATAATTTTAGAGTGTAATCTGAAATTATGCCCAAAGAGTTATATTCCTTTTGGCCTAGCAACACCACTTATTAGGTTAATTTCCTAAGGTGATCACGGAATGAGGAAAAGAACCTATATATTCTAAAGTATTTATAGGAACTCTCTTTGTGGTGGAAAAGAACTAGAAACTGAAGGGATGCCCATCAATTTAAAAATGGCTAAATGGATTGTGGCATATAATTATGATAGAATACTACTGCATGGTAAGAAATGGCAAGCAGGTTAATTTTTAAAAATGGAAAAGATATATCTGAAATTATGAAGAATTAAACAAGCAGAACCAAGTGAATATTATATATAGTAACAGAAATATTGCTTGAATTATGACTGGTATATATTCATCTCCAGATAAAGAACTGATAAATAGAAATAAGTAATACATTTTTATATATATATATATACACACAAATTAAATGATGCCTTCTCTAATGAGGGACGGAAGAGAGGAAGGGAGTTACCTGAGTATTTTAATGTAATAAATGAATAAATTTAAATTAAAAAGAAAGACTTGCTCACATTTTTCCCAACTCTTTTCAAATTACAAAAATTACTTTTTCCCTTGAAACCAACTCTCCCTACTGAGGGACAATGTAGGCCACTCATTTGGAAAGGAAAAGGAAGCCTTAGTATTTATCAATTGACAACTTTGGATAATTTGTTCTCATATGCTATATCTCTTCCCAAAGTAGTTCAGTTCACCAACTACTTTTTCCAGAAATTAAAAAAATGTGATATGAGTCCTGGCAATCCTTGGGAAATGGACTCATATCTGTAGGATAGACGTAGATCACCTTGTCCTTATCTTCTTCTGCCCTGGGAGTACCTACTGTATAGACTCAACACAAAGAATCACTGACTACTGGGCAGATGGTCAAAGACATTTTTGAACTCATGGCAAGGCAAGGAACTAAATCTTAGTTCTTTTATTCAAAGCCTATGAGTTCACACCCAGCCCAATTTTTTGGGGGATTTTCTCCCCTGCCATCACTACTTATAAGACACACAGCTCCTCCATTAGGTTACTGATGACCTCTATCTCTGAGAGAATCATTTTCCAAGATTGCTCTTGAAAAGATCAGGCATTGTCAAGGTGGATTTTGGAAACATCTCATATCTCACTTTTACAGTGGGAATGCACTGGTCCTTGCCCTGATTTTCTTTTCTTTTTTCAGATTTCTTTTCTTCAGATTTGAGACTGTCCAGAGTTGAATTTCTCATGATCTATCTCACATTTAAAGGTTCAGTATTTTCTTGATGCTCTTTACCACATTGCCCTCTCCGTCTTTCTTATGTAAGTTTCAGTATGAGTTATCAATTGCAAGGTGTTTGAGCATTAAACCTCCATTTTGGTGCTTGCAGTATTCTATCAGGATTATAGGTTGAACCTAGTTCCAAAAATGGTGACATTCCAGAAATATGTCACATCTAGACATACCCAGTGTGTTGGTATTTGTTTTCTCACTGTCACATATAATTTCCTCCAAGAACTCCAGGCTTTACAAATGTAACCCATTTCCCATTCACTCTGGAATTCTCTTGGATTACGGAATTCAAATATTGGGGTATAATGGAAAGAGGACTGCAGTTAGTATCAGAAGACCCGGATTTGAATCTTATTTCTATTACTACCTGTAAAATGGCCTTGGTTAAATAAGTTCATCATTCTTAGTACTTTTTCCTCCTGGTAAAAATGAAGGATTTAGATCAGAAGGCTTTTAAGGTTGCTTTCTATAACCCAAATCTATAATTTTAATTAATTGATTGATTAGATTTATTTTATTTATAATATAATTAACCTAATTTAATTAAACTAATTAAACTAATTAAATTAATATTAATAAATAATAAAATAATAGTTTTAATTAATTCAATTTAAGTGGACTTTAATTTGTTTGAGTACCAACCTCAGGAACTCTGTGAACCTTTTATAAAATGAGTCCCAACATGTTGGCGGACCAGGACAAGAAGCACATATTTCTTTTTCTTTTTCTTTTTCTTTTTCTTTATTTCTTAGAAAATTTTTTCCATTGTTCCATGATTCATGTTCTTACTCTCACCCCTATCTTTCCCCCCCTGTAGCCTACCTGCATTTTCACTGGTTTCTTCAAGTGTCATCCATCAAGACCTATTTCCATTTTATTGGTAGTTTCCTAGGGTGGTCGTTTAGAGTAAGAAGCATATTTTTAAAGTAAAAAAGAAAAATCCACTGAGAGATATTCATGAGTAAGAGAATGAAGAAATGCTCAAATACATTATGAAAAGATTGCAATGAGTTTTCTCTATCTCCCCAGTGAACTAGGCAGAAAGAAAATCTAAGAATACTATCTACAGAAAGAGACTGTTGTTTGTTCTTCATTAAAAAAATTACTTTAAAGTACTTTTCCATGATTCCATGATTCATGTTTTTCCTCTCTCCTTTTCCCTCTTCCTCCCAGAGCCATTCTACTGGGTTATACATGTATTATCACTCAATGCCTAATTCTATATTATTCATTTTGTAATAGAGTAATCTTTTAAAAATCACAACCCCACATCCTATATCTATATAAACAAGTGATAAATTACATATTTTTCTTCTGTGTTTTGACTCCCATAGTTCTTTCTCTTGATGTTGGTAGCATTCTTTCTCATAACTCCCTGAGGATTGTCCTGTATCGTTGCATTGACATTAGTAGTAAAGACAATTACATTTGATTATTCCACAGTGTTTCACTTTCTGTGTACAATGTTCTCCTGGTTCTGCTCATATCGCTCCACATCAGTTCATGGAGATCTTTCCAGTTCATGTAGAAATCTTCCAGTTCATCATTCCTTATAGCACAATAGTATCCATCACCATCATATACCACAGTCATTCCCCAGTTGAGGGACATCCCCTCATTTTCCAATTTTTGCTCCCACAAAGAGTGCAGGTATGAATATTTTTGAACATTTTTCATTATTATCTCTTTGGGAGTACAAACCAAGTAGTGGTATTGCTGGACAAAAGTATATGCATTCTTTTAAAGCTCTTTGGGCATAATTCTAAATTATCTTCCAGAAGGGTTGGATCAGTTGATTTTTTATAGACTTGACTTAGTTGCTTATATATTTGGGAAATTAAACCTTTGTAAAAGATTTTTGTTGTAAAATTTTCTGGAAGTTCGTTACTTTCCTTCTAATTTCAGTTGCATTGGTTTTGTTTCTACAAAACCTTTTTAATTTAATATAATCAAAATTATTCATTTTACATCTTGTAATATTCTCTATTTTTCACTTGGTCTTAAATTCCTTCCTTTCCCACAGATCTAACAGATATATGTTCACCAATTTTATTCATGATTTTACTCTTTATATTTAAGTCATTTGCCTATTTTGAATTTATCTTGGTATAAGATATGAAATGTTCATCTAAATCTGATTTTCCCCATATTGTTTTCCAGTTTTCTCAGCAGTTTTTGTCAAATAGTGACTTCTTGTCCCAAAAGCTGGAGTCTTTGGGTTTATTGAACAATAACTTGCTAAGGTCATTTACCCCAATTCTATTCCATCAAACCACCCTTCTATCTCTTAGCCAGTACCAAATTGTTTTGATGATTACCTCTTTATAGTACAGTTCACATTTTTATCATTAGTTCCCTTGATAGTCTTGATCTTTTGTTCTAGATGAACTTTGTTATAATTTTTTCTAATTCAATAAAAAAACTTTTTTTGGTATTTGATATGTATGGCACTGAATAAGTAAATTAAT
Source organism: Gracilinanus agilis (assembly GCF_016433145.1). Classification (NCBI taxonomy): domain Eukaryota; kingdom Metazoa; phylum Chordata; class Mammalia; order Didelphimorphia; family Didelphidae; genus Gracilinanus; species Gracilinanus agilis. The sequence goes on from NC_058131.1 coordinate 633,942,802, forward strand.
TTAGGTAGGATGCTCATTTTTATTATATTAGTTTTAATCAATACTTTTCCAGTTGTTAAGATCTAGTTTTATTTGTGTGAAAAGTGTTGCGTTCATACATTCCTGAGTTAGTTTTGGCAAATAGATTCCCAAATATTTTATATTATCTAGAGCAGTGATGGGCAAACTTTTAAAAGAGGGGGCCAAAGGAAAGGAAATGCTCATCTGTCAGTCTGTTTCTAAGGCAACTTTTTCGAAGTTTCATTGTATTGTATCCTACTCATTGTATTCGTCAGATTAGGAATAATGTCATGTGGCCAAATTGAACATTTCAGGGTGCATCTGGCCCGTGGGCTATAGTTTGCCCATCACTGATCTAGAGGGATTTTGAATGGAGTTTCTCTTTCTAACTCTTGCTGCTGTTTTGTTGGAAATACATAGAAATGCTGGTGATTTGTGTGGCTCTATTTTGTACCCTGCAACTTTGGTAAAGTTATTAATTATTTCCACTAGATTTTAGTTTATTTTCTAGGATTCTCTAAGTATACCATCATGTAATCTTCAAAGAGTGATAGTTTAGTTTCCTCATTGCCTACTTTAATCTCTTTGATTTCTTTTCTTCTCTAATTGCTACTACTAGCATTTCTAGTACAATATTAAATGGTAGTGGTGATAATGGGCATCCCTGCTTCATTCTTGATTTTACTGGGAAGGACTTCTAACTTGTCCCCATTACAGATGATTCTTGCTGATAGTCTTAAGTAAATACTGCTTATTATTTCAAGGAATGGCCCTTTATTCCTGTACTTTTCAGTGTTTTCAATAGGAATGAGTGTTATATTTTGTCAAAAGCTTTTTCTGCATCTTTTAAGATAATTAGGGTTTTGTTTTTTTTTTTTGGTTGTTGATATGGTCAATAATGTGGATGGTTTTCCTAACATTAAACCAGCCCTGCATTCCTGGTATAAATCCCACCTGGTCTTAATGAATAATCTTTATGATGACTTGCTATTATAGTCTCTTTGCTAGTATTTTATTTAAGATTTTTTCATCTATGTTCATTAGGGAAATTGGTCTATAGTTTTCTTTCTGTGTTTTTGGTCTTCCTGACTTGGGACTAACTACCATATTTATGTCATAAAAAGAATTTGGTAAGACTCTGTCATTGCTTATTTTTTCAAATAGTTTATATAATATCAGATTAATTGTTCTTTGAATGTTTGCTAGAATTCAGTTGTGAGTCCATCTGGCCCTGGGGATTGTTTTCTTAGGGAGTTCCATAGTGGCATGTTCAACTTCTTTTCCTGATATGGGTTTATTTCCTCTTTTGTTAATCTGGGCAATTAATATTTTGTAGATATTCATGCATTTTACCCAGATTGTCATATTTCCTGTCATAGAATTGGGCAAAATTATTCTTAATAATTACCCTAATTTCCTCTTCCTTGAAGGTGACATCACCTTTTTCATTTTTGATACCATTGACTTCATTCTCTTCTTTTTGATGAAGATAATTTTAAAAATTAGAAAAATTTTTAAAAATAATTTCACAAATATTTGTTTTTTAAAGGACCAGCCCCTAATCTTATTTATTAGTTCAGTAGTTATTTTACTTTCAATTTTATTAATTTTACCTTTGATTTTTATGATTTCTAAATTAGTTTTTATCTGGCATTTTTTCATCTGTTCTTTTCCTAGTTTTTAAAATTGCATGCCTAGTTCATTAATTTCTTCCCTCTCTGTTTTGTTGATATAGGCACTCAGGGATATAAATTTTCCCTGGACATCTGCTTTGGGTGTATACCATAGATTTTGATATGTTGTGTCCTCATTTTCATTTTCTTCAATGAAATCAGTAATTGTTTCTTTGATTTGATTTTTGAACCACTAGTTTTGAAGAATTAGATTATTTAGTTTCCATTTAATTTTAAATTTGCCTCTCCACGAACCCTTATTAATTATGATTTTTATTGCAGTATGATTTCAGTATACTTTTGTCCCTTCACTTCTTTTTTCTAATGAACAGTTATGTAATTGTGGTTTATTTTGTATCAGGTAACCTCTTCCTTAAAATCATTTTCTGACTCAGATACTCCTCCCTTTCTTCTTCTTCTTTATCCTGATCCACTATCCTCTTTATTTTATTCTATAAATTTCATTATAATCAATCTATTTTCTTTTTTTGTTTTCCTATCTATCTGTCTATCTGTCAATCTATCTGTCTGTCTGTCTGTCTGTCTATAGTTTTCCTTGGCCAATTCAAAGAAGATTGTGGATCAGAACCATCCTTTCCTCTGAAACCCTGTTTTTGTTTTTAATGACCTTCACCTTCACTTTTCCAATTACATTTTTTAGTTTCTTTCCTTTCTTTCATTCTATATGGCATTTCTTTTTACATAACCAAGTCCAAATCTTTTCTCTCTATGTTTTCTTAATGATCTTTAGACAAAACAAAACTTCTAAGAGTCAATCCTTCTATCTAGTTGTTTGTCTACCTAATCACTGGATCACCATCTAAACTTTTTAAGCATTTTAATCTTATTTACTTTTTATGAGATTTTTATAAGATTTATAATTGTACGAATACTATGTATTTCAAAAAATTTTCAATTCTACTTTGTTCAAGAGTAACATTTGAAAGTCATCAATATAATTTAAAATCCATTATTTCTATGGGATCATGCTGAATTTGGCAGGATAGATTATTCTGAGATCCAGGTCTAAGATGTATTATATTTCAGTATACTGTATTCCATTTTTTCCATTTCTTACAAAAATGAATAGATTTATACAAGACAGTAATTACTAAAATTGTTTGATACTAGTTTAAAAAAATATGAGGGTAAAAAACCCAAAATAAACCTTTTTTAATTTAGTGAAAAATAATTTATGGTAAAAGAATATTAGTAGAAATTTCCAGAAGAAGGAAACAAAATTAAATAACCATAGATATAAGCCCAAGAAAAGGGGAGGAATAGACACAAGTCTTATATCCCAAGTGGTTTAAATTTCAATATAGAATTAAAAAAAGTGGTGTCTTTAATTATGTTTTTGTGCAAGATTCCTCCCCTTTTTAGATTCTTCTATTCTCTGAATATTATTCTAAATGTGTAGAAGTTTGAACAGAGTTCTCTAGGATTTGTAGGAGCATGATAACAATTCATATAACCATTCATACAGAATATATAAAGTGAAAGAAAAGTGCTTCTTATTTTAATTAAAGCAGTGGATCAGTAAATTGCTGGAACATATTCAGCATACCCATCTCTGTGTGTATGTGGAATAGATGCTTTTGATGGACATACATGGGACCAAATTTGAGTCAGAGGAGGTAGTCAAGTTGGATGACATCTGAAGAACTGCACAATATTTTCAATAAACTGCTTATAATTGAAAAAGACCAACTCTTTAATGTTAATATTCTCCTAATAGCTTTATATTACTATAAATCATGGTACAACATGATCATAGATAAAGTAAAATTACAAATAATTGAAAGGGGAAAGGAACTCACATGATGAATTTAGTCATAGGATATCATCACCAATGACTTGTATCAAATCTTAATGAAAGACATTATTTAGGATATGTATGAACTTAAAAGAGCATGAAGGAGCCAGGAAGCAAGAAAGAGAGACAATAGATGGATAAATCAAGTGATCAATCATTTTTCCTGAAATACTAAAAAGAACAAGTGGAAAGGCTCTTTAATAATTGGTAATTTCTTTACTGAAGATTTATGGGAAAGAATCTCATACTATGTCAAGACATGGAGAAGTTGAATTGGTAGGGTGTTCATACTATTGACTACTTCATAAACTAAACTACTATGAGAAGAGGATGGGAAAAAAATCTAAATAACTAGTGACTGTGTGTCAACTAGAAGAATAAGATGTAAAAGGATGAGGAAATAAATAGGAAGAATTCAAAAGTGAGAACCCATTTGAATGGGTTTTTATAAGAAGTGCTTAAAAGAGAAACTGTTGATGAGAAGTTTAAATAGGTAGTTTATGATTGGGAACATGGGATAAATTACAAAGACTGAGCCCAGAGACGGCAAGCATCTGCTTGTCTATATACATTTCTAAAGTTGTTAATATGCCTATCTTTGTAGATACACCTGATCAAACTGGGATGGGAAAAAGATGGACATATTCCTTATAGTTGTGCTATCCTGACCTGAAGGATTCTTTGATCAAAGGGTATGGTAGTTTAGAAGTATTGAATGCACACACATCCCCTTTTGTTTCATTTAATAAATATTTATTGAGTGCTTTATTCCTCATCTTGGACTATTTTTATTCATTTGTTTTTTGATTGGAGGAGTTGGAAAAGTCAGACAAGGGCATGGGCTCAATTCTATAGTAGAGGAGACAGTCACATTCACTAATTTCCAGAGAGAGAGAGAGAGAGAGAGACAGACAGACAGACAGACAGACAGACAGACAGACAGACAGACAGACAGACAGAAAGAGACAGACAGAGAAAGAGAGAGATACAGAGAAGGAAAAATTAATTAATTGATTATAACTGTGACATAAAATTTACTTTAAGGTGGCCCAGAGCGACAAGCCTGAGACCTGAGTTCAAATCCTGACTCTGATGCTTACTAGCTGTGTGACCCTAGGCAAATCACAAAAATCACATAACCCAGTTTGCCTCAGTTTCCTCCTCTGTAACAATGAGTTGGAGAAGAAAATGGCAAACTACTCCAGTATATTTGCCAAGAAAATCTCAAATAGAGTCACAAAGGATCAGATATTGACTGAAACAAGTGAACAAGAAAATGATATAAAGTGTATTGAAGTTAAGAAAGATAAGAGCCAGGAACAGGGAGATAGAGAAGATAGTCATGTTTGAAGCATTTTTATTCCTTTGACGATGGAAATCACAGGTGGAGTTCCTGGCAAAAGATGAGTCATCACAATTATGGATTAATCATTTTGACTTTAAAAGCTACCATTTTAAGTGTGGCTTCCAGCAATTACAAATCAATTACAACCCACAATTAGGTCTATGACTTTTTAAAGTCTTCACACTGCTCTATGTAAGGATATATAAATCATCCTACTTTGCTTGAGGTTACTAATTCAATAAAAATTATTCAACTGGTCAGTCTAATGAAGTTAACTGGAACAATCAGCTATTTTGACTGTAATCTGACATTCATCTGAGTGATGATTTGTGATTTCTTGCAGGCAATCTCTTTTCTCACACCACTGGCAGTCATTTTTGTGGTGAAAATCATCCGGCGAACTGATAAGACTGAAATTAAAGAGGCCTTTTTAGGTAAAGTATGAGTTGTTTACTTTCAGTGAAGAAGCAGAAATCAATTAGTTCATGATTAGATGCAAAGAATCTCAAAACATACACAGCTTAGATTTTTTTTCCTGGTCTGGGAAAGTATGTAAAACAAGATGTCTATTTTCTCTGTTTAAAGAGTGACCAGTGGGTAACAATATTTTCTGTCCTCGTTTGTTCTTACTGTTTGTTGCCCCAAACATATGAGAACCAGATTCTGTTCATGTGCAAGCCATGTATTATCATGGTATTTTTTTGGACAAAAATAACCCTTTGCAACAAGGAAAATGTTATTGAATGTCTTTGTTATTGAAGTATGTCTTTTTTAGTATCTTTTCCAATGATAAATGGCCATTCTGGAGAACTTACAAGCCAATTTAGAAGACTAAATGCCCATTATCTGGATGATAAAATAGTTGATTAAGAAGAGTAAAAAAAAAACACAAATAAAATCAACACTAACTTCTTTGACCCCTTCCCTTCTTCTTCTATCCTCTTCTCGAAAATACTTAGTTTTAAAAACTTATCTTATTTAGTTCTAAGGGCTTAAGTTTATTAAGTTCTAAAGGCTTAAGTCTCATTTGCTCATCATGAATATATTTATTCCATAAATATTTATTAAATGTCTATTATTTGTAATGCACTGTATTCAAACAGTTTATTTGCTTTAGTTCCTGACCATTTGATACAATTTGTCTATTTTTGTCTCATGTCCCTAGTTTTTACCATTACTAGTATACTTCTGAGAATTTGTTGAATTTGGAAATAGTTAAGCCATTCTAGTTATTTTCATCAGTCAGAGAAATTGAATTGAATTTATTATTTGGAAATTCATTCATCATTCAGTAATTAATCCCAATTCTCTCCCAAACCATGTTTTTTTCTTGTCATAAAGAACCAATTTTTAAAACATGATAAAAATTGTGAGAGAATATTTACCTTATATTAAGTATACAGGTTTAATTATGGTTTCCATGACAAGCTCCGTGCTGCAGATTATGTCTATTGTTTTTTAATAACAGGGGCATAATCACAATGGAGATAAAAAGTTTGGAGGGCAGTGTTCAGGAAAAGAATTGGGTTTACTTTTTTCTGGATATGAAATTTCCTGGATTACTAGAAAATGTCTATATGTGGGATATCATGACTTGGATTTACTGGGCATTGAGGACATAGTGATTAGTGGCTCCAATGGTAAATCTAACATTTCCCCCCTCAACTATCTTACATATTCTTCCGTGGGCCCCTAAAAAGAAGAAATGCTATTATTTAAAAGAATTTTCTTTCTTTTTGCCTTTTATGATTATTCTTATAATCCATTACCTTCCTTTGGTGGTGGGCTATTCATGTGGCAGTATTACACAATTACTTTCCCCAGACCTTTTCACTCTCAACTTAAATCTTCCTTAGCTTGACATTTTGGAATTGAACACTATATATAATTTGTTTCCTACATCTTAAAATAGTAGACTGTATCATTGCATATTCTGTTTTCCTGACTAAATAGAAATCTGTTTTATAAAAAATGATTAAGGGCTTTGCTCTAAGCCTAGTTCTTATCTCTTCATTTTAGGATGACTAAGAGAAATCTATACATACAAATATATACATGTATAAAGCAAACAAATATACTAAGATCTCTCTAAAGGGGCTCAAATGGCTCTACGTACTGGATTGTCTGTTTAAATTTTAACTTTAAAAATTCTATGAATAAGAATAGTCTCATTTAACATGTATTTTCTCAATTCAATAGACTTTGCCCCAACTCACAAATCCTGGGCCCAATACCTTATCTCTACTTATAAAATGGAAAACCTTTAAAACTCTGGTGTTAGTGAACAGAGCTTACATCTGTCGTATAGAATCACCATATAATATTGAGCATTACTGCTTAGAGCTGAGTTTCAAGAAAAAAGATTTAGCCTGTAGTTTATCTGATCAGTTTAAAGAACAAAGCAATGAAAATGAAAGTCCTGCACTAATTTTCCAGTAATACAAGTAACCTTCTCATGGTATATTATTGGCCACACACAAAGGATAAATCAATCTTGTGCTGATTTTGAATTTGTTTCATGTGTTAATTCCTTTCCTTTAAATGGTATTGCTGTAAGAGGTTAAAAAGATTAGTCTTTCTGAACTACATTATTGTTAACTAACAAGAATAAGGGAATATCTAGTAGGGAATTTTCTTGCCTTATATTCACTTGCGCTCCCTTTGGGAGACTAATCCTAGTAAGACCATTTCTTCAAAATCAATAAGAAGCTTCTATTTCAATCCAATCTCGATTGTATCACACAGAGAAAAATATTAATTGCTTTTTAGGACAGTGAGTTGGCTTCTGTAGGTCCATCTAGCACCAACAGGCATCTCCACTCCAGTGTTCCACTATCATTTCTCAGAGGAAAGCACTTTGGGCAGATTTTGGCGGACTTCACAGTTGTTGGTTTCTGCTAAATTGTCCAGAAAGTGGCAGCTTGTAACTGTTCATGAAACATGCCCTTGCAAGAAAAAGACATCCAAACCTATAATATTAAGGGATATGTGCAGTGAATAGGCTCCTTTTGGACATCCGTGAAGTTCCCCAAGATTTATTTTGTGACATATTGACCCTGCAGTTATAAAATCTGTGATGCTAGGTGGGCCTGAGTCAAGGAATAGTTAGGAAAGCTCAATGGTTTTCTTGACAAGAAAAGGCCACCCATCTTTCAAGAGGACCTCAGGGATCTGTCTTAGAAACACTGTAGATGTCATGCAAATAAATGAGTAGAGGAGGAGAAAGTGGAGCCAACAACTAAAAAGAATTCATCCTCATGGCTCCATGGCCTATTCTGTAGACTTCTCAGTAGAGTGAAGAGAAAAGATGTCTTTTGTTTAGTAGGAGCCTGTGTTGTGCTGAAAATAAATTAAAAAATTGACTCAGAGTTCTTACACAAATGCTATTTATGCATCCCATTTGCCTGCTCAGGTTTTTTTTTAAACTTTTGACAACATCACTACATGGCTGACTCATGTTCCACTCCTGATCCCAGTTGGCCTTTACCTCCTTCTCTGCCACATTCACACGTGGCCAGTCACCATCTGATACGTGGATTATTTATTTTCCTTTGGCAAATGTACTAGTCTAATAGGTCCCTTCCAAGCTCTCATTCTATTGACTTTAATTCATTTGTCTTGCTTTGTTAATCAAATGTGATTCTCTTTCTCACCTCCATGCTTCTGAACTTAGAGTGTGTCATCCATTAGGTGACACTAACCCTAGAAGAATAATTTTATGTCTGTCTGAAGTCTACTTCAACCTCCCCTCCTTCCCCTACAAACTAAGCTCCACCTCGCTGTGCATTGCACCATATTCTTATCGGACAGACTTTGGAGAGTCTTTAAGAATTAATATTTGCCTTAGGAGAATCATGGCTTACAATCTTTATTATTCAACATATAAATGGAAAGTTTTATTACTCATCAAAGGCATTTGATCTTTTATAAAATTAGTCTTAATCACTGGACGTTTTATATAATCCCTCTAAAACTATTGAGAAGGCATGAGAGGTATTGTTCTGAGATGCCACTGAAGAAGGGGAAAGTTCTTTTAATCATGCCAGTAGCAGCATCCTTTGGGAAATGTGTTGTTATTCTAATAAAATCCTTCTGAGCTTCTTGGGGAAAATTCTTTTGCAGTATTGTTTGAATAAAATATTTTAGCAATTCCTTCTGTTTTGTGCATAAAAGGAATCACACAGGCAAAATATTTTGACATCCATAACCAATCTTCTAGATTATTTTTCTTTGCAGAGGCAGAGATATGGGTGGGGGACAGATGGACAAATGGTGGAGGTAGTGGCAGTGATGGAGGGTGATGATATAGTCAGAAATGAGATAGTAGCATGGGGCCAGTGGTGCTTTCTGAAGTGCTATTGCAACTACTGCTGGCCTAGTTTGGAATTATGCTTAAGTAGGTTGTCAGGGGAAAATAAAAAGGAATGTGTCTTGCTACCAATAAAAAAAAACCTCTGAATATGCTGCAGTAGTCAATCAATTTGAATAAAGCCAAGTAATGATAGATGGGTTCTTTTATGAATTTGAGGATTGTAGGTGAGTAAGAACAGGAAATTTGGCATCAAAAGGACAGGGAATTTGATAAGATACATACCAATATTTGGGCTTAATTATATTTCACTTCCATGAGCCAAATCTTCTAAATGAGAGGAATTTCCATCTCTCTTAATATGCTCTGAATTTAGCCTTTAGTTAGTAAATAATAGTAATAATAATTTTAAAATCAGGGTTTTTCTTCTTTTTCTGTCCCTGGGGGAATTAATTTAACACACAAAGTTCTAAGACCATAAATTAAGTAATAGTGAACTAACAGTTATTTTTTTTTTTGCTCATTCTTAGCCAGGTTGTTATTTTTCTGTCTGTTTGGTTTTGTTTTGTAGCGGTTTCCTTGGCTCTAGCTCTGAATGGAGTCTGCACAAATACTATTAAATTAATAGTTGGAAGGTAAGTCCCAAAATGTTGGAAACAGTGACTTTAACTATTGAGGTGATTTAAAGCAAACTTGTTTAATGACACCACAATTTAATCTTTGATCAGAATATACTGGGAAAAGATCTGTAGCTTTTCTGACAAGCTAAAGAAGAGGCCATTTGGGACTGGATCCTTGGCAATTAAGTTCAACAATCTTTTATTTATTCAGCAGGCCTCTTTGCTGTCCATCCTCAGGTTCATTTTGAATTTTGAGGAAGCCTAACAATCTAGAGTTTGTTTCCTACTGAGCCACAAAGGCTGCTTAAGTCCAAGAAAATCCTTCTGAGTCACTTTGGGCAAATTCTTTTGCAGTATATTTTGGTTAGCATATTCAAATAGTTCCTTCTATTTTATTTGACAGGCTAGCTATAGAAGTAAATTTTTTATGCACTTATAAGTCTCCTGAAGTCCTATCTTTGTGCAGACAAGGACCTACCAATGGCTTTCACTAGAACTCAACTTGATTGCTCATTTCAGCCCTCCATATGCAATAATGCTAATTGTTTATTACTCTACCAGGGACAGTTTGGAGATTGGAGTTTTCCATTGTGTTCATAGAAGTTTGCCATTCATCCCTTTAAACAAAACTGAATATTTTGGCTTGCTTAAATTTTTAAAGAAATGTTATGGAGGTAAACCTATCCACAGAGTCCATTAAGGAAAAAAAAGTCTTTGTATTGGGTAACAAGAATTTCACCACAAGTCTCTAAAGGAGAGCAGAAGAAACTATTTCTAAGACATTTGGGGTTCTCTCAGTCAGACTGAATAAATTCTAGCATCATGACGAACAAGATGTGGAATCTAGGAGCAAATGGGGATGTGAGAAGCTCAGCTATCATGAATGCATCATCAACTTCCTCCAGTGTTCCAAATATGGAGAACAAAAGCTTAATTAAAGGACTCTGTAGAGAGAATAATCCACAGGGATACAAAAGAAACATCATATTTTTTACTGGCATAAGGGATTGGATCACCAGCTTTCGGGGGAGGCAGGGGCAGGGAGAGGTGTGGGTAGGAGGCACATTTACAATGGCAGTTTTTCATATTTAAAATATCCATGGTGTTTTTTGTAGACCTCGTCCCGATTTCTTTTACCGCTGCTTTCCAGATGGAGTAATGAACTCTGAAATGCACTGCACAGGTGATCCTGATCTGGTGTCTGAGGGCAGAAAGAGCTTTCCCAGCATCCACTCTTCCTGTAAGTTGATCTGTCCGTGACTTTGTCACTTTTGCTCTCTTTATTCCCTCTGGTCATGTTTTCTGATGAATCCATAAAAGAGCTTGTGGTAAAAAAAAATAAGAATTTTTTTTATCAGAAGGCAAAAGATAGCTAACCTTACCAACTGTGTATGAAGCCCTTGCAGATAAATCTGATGAAAGATATGTGATTGGAGGTAACCAATCTACAAGGAAGGTGTTTTTCAAGTTTCTGTTCTCCACCAGAACCAAATAAGCATTTCAGGATTCTAGCTTTATGCTGTGTTTTCTGTAGTCTTAGTCGTTTTCAAAACAATAGTAGTTTGTCATTCTCTCCACCTTATTCCTTCACCATCTTCTTTATTACACAGATTAATGTAGTCTTCTTGCAAGTTGAGTCTTAAAGAATATACGGAATATATAATAATAGAGAGTGGTGGCTCCAGAGTACTAAGTACAAAAAAGTGTCAATATTTAAAAGCATATTGTTATTCATGATAGGCTTTGATTTGATTCACATTTTCTGAAATGAAGTTTGGAGCTTGCTAATATAGACGTTGTTTGTATGGGAGAAATGAAAGGCAATCTGTCTTTCTTCACTGATCCTGCTTTTGATAGCTCCCAATTTCCACTGCCACTGAGTCAACAACTATTCACTAACCAGGATCTCTGCTCTTACCTACTCTGAGGAACAACATGATTATTTGATATTTCCAGCAATATTTGACATTTGGAAACAAAAAAGCTGTCATTATCGTACATGGGTTATTGTCTCCCCCCATTATTATAAAAAGTATTTTCTGAATTGTAATCAGATTTGCCAAGTTCTGTCAACTAATTCTCATATTCATGGAATAGAGAAACTTCACCATTTTGGTTGTCCATTTCTGGGTGCTTTCAACCTTATTAATCAGAGATATTTGTTAGCTGAATGATTTCCATCTCTGTTCACCTTAATGTTGTAGCTGGTTTTTGACAGAATTTTAGGATTTTGAATCATTATTTCTCTCTAAAATTGATATTCTAGAATAAGTTAAGGAAATACTTTGCTACTTTAGTGCTCTATTTTTCTTCTCATTAAAATGTGAATGCTAGTCTATACAAGGTTTATATCAGATGTTCAAAATATGAGCTTGAAAATATTTGGATTTTAAGATTTAAGAAAGATGCAGAGATAATATGTCACAACATTTGGGCATCTATATTATCTCTACTGTTTCTAATAATGACAAATAACACATAATGTCTGACCTGTGTAGCACTGAATGCTCATCTTGGAATTTTGGTCATTCCAAGATATTGTGGTATGTGTTAAAAATATCTTATCCATTTGGAATTGGTCTTGTATTAAAAAAGATAGAATTTTTAGGAATGAGTTGATAATAGATCTGCTAGTTTCTTCTGTAGTCAGACATTTGGCTTGGATTATTGTGTTCAGCTCTAGCTACCACATTTTCCCTTATTTTCTGTCCTGTTTTATTCTGTTTCCTTTCCTTCCCAGATCTCCCAGTTTCTCCAGGCTGGAAGTATTGTGGCCACTTATGGGCTCAATACCATTGGAGATTGGATCAGTTCCATTTCTGACCTGGGCTAATCACCCCTCTTTTAGGCAGTCTGGTAGACCTTTGCTCCGAGAGGCTCCCCACATTGGTGCTAGACAGTATGCACATCTGGTCATCTTTAGTCATGTCGCTCAGAACTCTAAAACTCAAAAGCTACAAACCATAACTCGATCAAGAGCAGGGATTATAGGCAGGTGCAGCACACTCTGTGGTACCAAAGGTGTAAAGTGTTCATTGGGGGTGATGAGACTGGCAAAGTGCCCTACAAGATCAGTTAATGGAACTATGGTTGCTTAGTCTGCAAAGAGAAAAACAGTGGGCATATGGGATAACTTTCTTCTAATATAAGAGGGCTGCCATGTAGAGGAGAGATTGGACTTGTTCCATATGGTTCCAGAGAACAGAATTCAGAACAATGGGTGGGAGTTGCAAAGAAGCTAATTTAGGCTTGACATCGGAGGAGGGAGTGAACCTTCCTAAAAATGAGAGTTTTTAAAAAGTGAAATGGACCACCTCAGAGGGAAATATGTCCTCCCCCAATCAAGCATAGAATGATTGTTAATTAGCCAGTTGGCTTTTTGTTTATTAATTTTTTTTGTCTTTGGCTTCTTACAACTCTAATATCTTATGATTCTCTGTTTCTCTGAAATTTCTGAATTTCCCACTCCATTATCTGTTATGATTAAAATGATAATTTGAAATAGGAAGTCTTGGCTTTAATAATAACATTTGTATACTTTGGGGCATAATTTGGATGTTGGCGGAATTGAAAGGTCCTTGAATAGTAGTCTCCTGTGCTCCTGCCTACTCTCCTGTCTCTTGTCCTTGAGGTTAATAATGACACACTCTTCTCTTGACCATGTTCTGGAAGCTGTGTGGTACAGTTAAAAGAGTCCTGGACTTGGAGCCATGAAGACATGAGTTCAGATTGCTCCTCTGACACTTGCTAGCTATGTGACTTTGGGTATTTTATGTCTCAGTTTCCATATCTGTACAATGATTTCATAGCCTTTATGGTTCCTTCTGGTTCTAAGCCTATGATGTGTGCATTGATTAATTCATTTTTTATTTAAAAAATTTTATGAAGAAAATTTTTCCATGGTTATATGATTCATGTTCTTTCCCTCCCCTCCTCTCACCCCTTTTCCATGGCTAAGACGCAACTCCACTGGGTTTTACATGTGCCATTGATGCATTGATCAATTGTTGCTCAAAAAAGGTAAATGATAACAGAAACAAAGCCTGCTGTGAAAAACCTGGGCAGCACCTTCAGAAAGATAGTTTCAAAGATTTATTTAAAATTTAGTGTCTTTTTGTTACATCAGAACTTATGAAAGAAATAGATCAGAACTATGAGTAAAGAGCCGGCAAGCTATCATTAAAGAGACACTTACAGTCAGGCTCAATAATTTCAAACAATGGCTTTTCTTAAACTTGCAGGTACACACACACACACACACACACACACACACACACACACACACACACACACGCATTTCTTTCTGGCAAGCGTGCCCATCAGGCACTCTGTTAAATGTCTTGCTGGTTTTTGATATATGAAAGATAAGACCATTGACAGAAGCTATTTCTGCCCTCAGCTGGTGATACTTCAGAAACAGTTTACAAATATTTTCCTACTAACATTTTAGCAGAGGCGGGATCCTCCTGAGCCTTCCTTTGCACGTGGAGAGCTCCTATATGTGTAAATCTGTTCTCTTTGCCCTTTCATTTTAAGGTTAGGTAATAGGTCTTGATAATAGCTATCTTGTATAATTTTGCAAAGCAACCAGTAGTTCTTTCGTTATTTGTTTTCATCCTTTGTTTCTCAGAGTGTGACTCAAGTGGCAATATCATGTAAACATAGCACTGGGAGCCAAATGATCTCTTTTTTTAAAAAATCCATTTCTTTTGAAAACAGAGGCTTATGTTTCTCCATCTGCCATCAGCATCCAAAACACATTCTTCCAAAGTGCTCAAAGCAGCAGAATTTTGGAAGCAATAAAATACTCTTGGTACACAGGCTTCCCAATTGCCACTTTCCTGGGGTCCTTAGTGCTTTCAACAACAAATGCCACGAACATAATGAAAATCGAAGATCACTATATTCAAGAATAAAGTGGTATCTCTTAGTGTCAGCACAAGCTTACAGCCATGGAAGGTTATAGGTCAAGAGCTTTCATAAGAGCTTTAGCAAAAGGTCCTTTGAAAGGTGAATTATTTTTTTTCTCGAAGATAGTCTTTACCTTTGATTCACTTTCAAGAAAGAGAATTAGTTTCATCAAGAATCACGAAGTCTCTAAAGAATAATAACTTAACATAGTCAGACACACGAGTCAGAAATATGGCATGATGGATACAAGGTCAGCATCAGAGGTGAAAATACTTAGATTTCATGTCTTGCTTCCTACATGTATTGGCTGTGTGACCATCAAACTTCTTGGCATCCCTATTCAACAGCCTAAACTTATAAGTTTTATTTAGGCAGTTTGCCAATATGTATGATAGACAGCTAAAAGTGAAAATAGGGAAAATTATATCTCTCTCCAAAAATACCTACCCCAGCTACATATAAAATTTTTCTTACACTAAATTGCTATGTGACGATAAATACTTGCACATCAGTGGCACAATTTATCAAAGTGTATTGAAGTCTGTCTTGAATGAAATGGGGGAACTGCTTAGAATTACAATTGCCTATAGAAGAAATTTGAAAAGAAAATAGAGAAATAATTAAGTGATATACCCAACTGATGGTTGTCAAGCAAAGGGAGTGTTTGGGCCCAGAACAAATTTGGGGGTATAAAATTGCCTAAAATGGATTTCTCACCCTCATCAGGTAATCAGAGTTATTTTGACAGTTATGCCAGACAATGATTATTTCATAAACAAAGTATACCCAGAGAGTTCAGTTATATGATTGTTACTTTAAAAATCAATGCTGTCTGAATTTTTAACAATTTTCCCTGAAAGGCACCATCAGCCAAAGGCCTCTTTTTCCATTTTAGTCATCAGAGGGAACAGCCAGCAACAAGATTCCTGTCTAGTGATAAAACTGAAGATTAAGATCTGAAAGAAGATCTTTCAAATGAGGCAGCTTGTTTTTCTATCTGGAGTGAAGCGGCTCTAAATTCCAAATTTAAGAATAATCTCTGAGCATCATTTATACTAATGATGAAGTTTTCAACCCTATAAATCATGAATATTTGACAATAGAAATCAGTTTGTTCTTAGTGACCTAGCACGGAGTTTGTTTGGGTTAGGAAACATAGAATAGAAGAGAAAGAAAGCTGATTTCTTTACACAATGGAGCAATGGGAGAAATGGGCAGGGTACAAAATACCTTGGGCATCTTGGGGCCACTGAGGACATGGTTGGGACACCAATTCAGCCAGGGCAGCCTGGTGAGCATTTGCCTGAGGTCAGTTCATTCCATGGTGTCCTCTTTGCTTCAGAAACAAAATCTCCCATTTTTCACATTATCAAATAATATAATATATGTAAAAGTGCTTTGAGTATATATATATATATATATATATAAAGATATATAATATATAGATAATATGGAGACACATATATATATACTATATAAAACATTATTATTGTTCTTATCACTCAATACATCTACAATATTCCTTTGTCCAATAGATAGAAAAATCATTTTTTTTTGAGAGAAAGGGAAAGAGATCTGGACCTGTGATGTCATTGGTTTAGAGAACTACCATTGTGTAAACTCCCTCCATCAAATGGGCAACTTGTCTATAATTTATAATCTTAGGAAGTCATATGGGGCTAAGTTAGTTAAATAATCTGCCCATACTTATGCAGGAACTGAACCCAAGTCTTACTCCAAGGCAGACATCATGCTGCCTTGTGATTAATGTACCTGAAATTTCTAAGAAGAATTTTACTCAAAAAGGAAGTTTCCATTTTCTTTGTTCCATCTTCTGTACCCTCAATGAAGAGACCAAAAGGATAACACAAAAACCTGGTGGACTCAGTGATTCCAAGTGGTCTTAGAAAATATCATCTGGTGATAATTACGATTACTTCATAGGTAATCAGAACATAGAACATTAGATCTGGAAGGAAATTTAAAGATATGTTCTTGGGAGAAATTGCTTAGTTGAATGTTTGTTGCCTATTGTTTAGTTGAACTTGATCTTTTATCCAAGTCTTGGGTCTAGATTCTAATAGAGTATAATTCACTTGAGGGCAATAGCTATTACCTTTTAAACCTATGTATTTGCCCAGTATCTTACATTATAGCAGCTGCTTAAGGAAAAAGCAGTTAAAGAATTTATTCAAAAAATTTCAGTCATTTAATACTGTTCCTAAAGCTTCAACTCTACTCTTATTTGATTTTTGTGAAAGAAAGGCAAGAAAATTAAATCAAAGTTTTTCTTGGAGGCCTCTTGTCTTGAATTTCATTGTGATATATTATATTGCACACATTAGTAGTGGCAAAGGTTCTATGTTATATCTTTATTCATTTTATTTCTATAATGTACACAATACCTTCTATGGTCTCCAAATTCTTGTAGAAATTTGGAAAATTGAACGTTAAAAATTGTAACTATGAAATCCCAATATTTATATGGATGTCTATCTCTATTATTTATCTGTATATTCATCCATCTATCATTTATTGACCTATCATTTAATTCTATGCATCTTATTAGTCACTGTTGATATTATAATTCTCCTTGATTTCAGATTCACTCATTACTAACTGTCTAAATGACTACAGACCAAAGGGAGGAGAAAAGCCTTTATTTTTGTTTATGTATCCCTCTCTGGGCATACATATAAAAATCAAATTAAATAGAACAACAAATAGAACAGCAAAAGTCAACCAGTGCAGCATGGGTTCCCATCATGACTTCCTAGTGCATTAATTATGCCTTCTGAGTTAGAGATCCATGCTGATTCTGGCTCTTGTCTTGAAACTCACATTTTTAAAGATTCATACTTAAATTTAATGTATTCTATTGCCTTTTCGTTGTGCTTAGACACATATTTGATAGACTTCAAACTCACATATTAATTATTTGCATAAGGTTCATTGATAGGAGACATTGAATTCCAGACTAGAATACTCAGGTCATATGGTAAATTTCAGAAAAAAAACCACTTTTCAAAGTTAGATTATTAGCCATAGTCAAACATAATTGGGCAGATAAGTCTTTTAAAATTATAAAATGCATTTTGTAACCAAATTGAAATTATCTTTGGCCTGAGGCATTTCTTTTCATTTATTAGTTTGTGTATTATTAGGAATTCTAGGGAATTAGACAAGTATAAGATACAGCTCCTACCCTTAAAGAGTTTATAGTTTTAAATGATGGAGAATCGATTGTACTTACATTTATCTTAATATATTTCTATCATGGTTATTAGAACCTATCATACTATTACTTTTTTGAGGTAGCTTTTCCTGTAGAAGTCTGGTGGTATCCTTGAAAAGAACACTAAACAGTAAACCAGAGAGTTTTGTTCTAGCACAACTTCTGCTCCTAATTAGTCATGTGTCCTTGGTCAAATTGTTCATATTTCTGAGCCTCAGAGCATTTTGAGAGGCCTAGAGGATATGATTTTTCAGGCCACTTTTAGTTCTAAGATGCTGAATTCTGGTCTCACATCAATAACTGCCTTTTAAACAGCTCCTCCTGTATGACCCATTGGCTTCTCAAACACAAGTCAAAAATATGCATCTTCCCATCTAAACCTGTGCCTATTCAAAAAACTCTCTGATCTTCTCAAGGATGATTGTCCTCTTGATTACATGGGTTTGTAACACCATAATCATCCTTGATTCTTCCCTTTCACTCAACAACCACATTTCTATTTAGTAACTTCCTGCTGACCATTTTTAACTAGACTTTTTTAACTAGTCAAAATCCCTTTGACATCTCAAACTCAGCATGTTCAAAACTGAATTAACTTTTCTACAAAAACCAAACTCTCCCCCCCTTAACTCCGCTATTTTTGACATTTATGTGAAGAGTACCACCATTCTTACCCTCCTCCAGGTTTATAACCTCATCATCCTCAACTCTTCATTCTCACTTACCTGCCTCTTCAAGTACTAAGGCTTATTGATCCCTCCTCCTTAGTATTTTAAATTTCTCTCCCCTTCTCTCTATTCACGCCAATGGCCACCATAGTTCAGAATCTTAACACCTCTCACCTGAACTATTACCATAGACTCCTTTTAAAAACATTTTTATTTATGAATAAGATAATAATTACTTGTAGCAATAATTTTCTTCTACATTATATCAAACTTTAAATATTTCCAACCATTGTCTGAAATGTAATCTTTCTTTGGCAGCTAATTAAATGAAAATATTGGACATTCCAAAAATTTTTATAAACTCCATAATATCTTATTCATCATACGTGAGCATTTTGAGTTTTCAAATAAAGAGAGAATTAATTCAGTCATGATGCAACCTCATATATTTTCCACCTGCTACTTTTACAATACAATCTGCAGCACTAGAGCTTGTTATAAGTCATCTTAATTACTATTGCATAGGAAGAGAAATATAAAACAAATCTATTATCTTCATGTAAAAATCCGTGAAAACTTATACTTTCCCTTCAAGTTTCAATGATTGTTTTTGATCCACTCCTTAATCCTTTTCATTATCTTATTGAAATTACTTTCTAGTTCCTTCTATTTCTTACTAGGTGAACTATTTCTTTCCTGAAAGAAGCTGTGACTTTTTCATTAAAAGAAAAATTGGAAATTTTCACATAAAACATCATCATATAGTTTTTTCACACAGTATCCTCTGTTTTCAAATTTTTATATAATAAGGAATTATCTTTTTGAAGCCCAAACCTATGGGAAACCATCATTCATAAAAGATGCAACAGCCATAGTAATTAATAATTACTCCACTTTTCTTCATTTTGTTTTCTAATGCAGCAATTCTTACCTTCATCTAAAATGGAATATTCATAGTCATCTTCAAAACAATCACATAATTGTACTTCTTATGCTCAATCATTCCTATTAATGTTTAATAGCTCTGTTCTTGGTGCAAGTTAAGTTCCATATCTGATTTAGTTTTTTCCACCCCAGCGTCCCTGTGAGTAAAGGTCACCTTGTGGTGACAGAGAAACCTACCCCTTCCAGCCACTTGTTTTCCACTCAGGAGAACAGACTCATAATCACTTCTAAATGGGGTTTCTTGCATCCAGTTCCTCCCTTTACTGTCCATTTTTCATCTTATTCCTTTTCTACAATTCAATTCTGATGACATCTCCTAGTCTTTCTAAATATAAACTTTCATGCTTGTCATTTTAGTACTTCACAAGGATTCCAGTTTCTTTCCAGATTGATTACTTATCGTCCCCTATTACAAACTCTTAAGTCCCCCCAAATGGGCTTACGGAGCTATTTCTTTTATAAGAAATTCTATTTCCTGGCTTTGTACAATAGTGCTAAGTTCATCCTTGTTTGGAATTCTCTCCTTCCTTACCTTTGCCTCTTGAATCCCTAGTTTCTTCCACGGATCAGCTCAAATGCCTCTCCTCCTTTTAGAAGCCCTTTCTGTCCCTCTTCATTCCAATCTATGTACATTCATTTTTCACCCACTCATACATATTCTGCATTTACTTACATGTAAACTTGCTAGTATGCCCTTGATTCTAATAAAAAGTAAACTCCTTGAGGGCAGGGACTGTCTCATTTTTTTATGTTAGTATTCCCTAAGCACCTAGCACAGTGACTGATATGTAACAGTCAGTAAATGGTTGAATCGATCCATGTGATTTCTATAATTGGTTTGAGAGTTCCCCTCCTTCAGAGAGCATACTTATAGTGTAAAAAAAATTCCATCTATCTAACATGACTTAGCTTGAAAGCACAAGGATAGACTAAATCATTTTCATATGGCCCTTTCTAAATCTTTGGCTCAGATTCTGGAAAGAAACAGAAAAGTATTACCTCTTACATCTGTTCCAGTGACAGCAAGGATAAAATAAAATTTAATCTAACATATAATGGTATACGTTGGCTTCTAGCATAGCATCTCCACATGCTAACCATTCATCGACCCAATTTATTCCTCCCATTCAGAGGTGTTCATTTATTGCTAATAGTTTTTGTTAATGTTAATCATTAATAATGGGATGTGTATTGTGTGCATTGCTTGCACTAATTCCATTCATCTATTTATTTTCTGTCAATTCAAACTCTCCTTCCTGTTTTTCAAGTATTTTATTGACTAATAGAGCTGTATGTAATATACTCAGTATCCTGTAATAGTTTGATGATGGCTAGGGGGTGAGATGGTGTTGAGAACTAAACAGAATAATTTATTAATCAATAAACATTTATTAAATATCTACTCTGTGCCCAGCACTGTGCTAATCATTAGGGATCAAACTGAGACTATAAAAGTCTGGAAAATGTTTCTCAAGTAATGTCCTTTTTTAAAAAAAGTAATGTCCTATAAAGTCCTACTGTAAAATTTTCAAGACAAAAGTATAACAGGCCATTCTTAAGAAACAATATCTACCCCTAAATAACCTTTCCTTCAACGAATCCTCTGAAAATGGCCAAGAATAATAGAGTTAACCAGGTGTTCTTGTCTGCCAGTCTCCAATTGGGAAGAAGAAAGTCAATCTGATCATTAATTTCTGGGACATCCTTTTCAACAACTGCACCAAATGCTTCCTAGCAGGACTTTAGAGGTAGAAGAACAAAAAAAGAAAAAGCCTGGATCAGCCAGCGAGGCCATGAGCCTTACAAATAAAGAACTGTGGATTCTTGGCCCCAGTGACAAACTTTTAAGTTATAGCCAAGGGGTAAGTTGAAAAGAAGGAAAGCATCCTGTTCTGGCAAGTGTGGGAGTCTCATAATCACAACCTGCTGTCTCCTTCATCATGTCATAACTGTTCATCGGGTAGCTGTTAAAAAAGAACCAAAAAGGCTAGAGAAAGGTTTTAGCTGAGCTGTCCTTCTGAGTGACCACGACGATTTATGGCGCCACTTGCTAGATGTGAAGAGGAAGCCTGAAGGCACAGTCTAGGAAACCCTGTCCTAAAAGATTAAAGAGGCATTTGGGGAACTAGAGTTGATATGGAACTGACTCACAGTGCCTGGCAGATCCTGTTACAAGCTGTGAATTCAATGCCTCCTCCCAGAAAAAAAGGGAAGTTGCCCTTTACGGACTTGCCCCCACCAAGCTGAAACCAGTGGCATCAGCAAGAGACAGCTTTGCAAAGGCAAGCTTGGCTCCCTTCAGGCATGCCAACTAGTTCTCTTAACACATGAAGTGCTGCTGAGTAATTAGCCCTAAAAGCTTTTCACGTAGTGACACATAACTGAAAGCACTAATGCACAATTACTGTAAGCGCTGTTATGTTATTGGTGCACACATTGAGGATTGCCAGGCAATTAGATACTTCATTGTTGGCCCAATTTCCAATCCAAAGGAGGTTTCGATTTCCAAGTTTCCCACATAAATGCCATAACACAGTTAGTTCTTTTTTTTTCCTTTCATCTTACTAGTACAGTGATTCTTGATCTGCGGTTTGTGAGCTTTCTAAAATCATTTTTTATAACTGCATTTCAATGTAATTAGTTTTGTTTGTGATCCTATATATTTCATGTGTTTAAAACCATTTTTCTGAGAAGGGGCTCAGAGGTTTTATCAGACTGCCAATGGAGTCTATGATATAAAAAAATTAAGAGGTATAAAGTATGCTCCGTGCATCAGGGATGCTGTTATGGGTTTTATTAGCCTCATGTATAAATGTGATCAGATAGGCTATTGCAGGGTCTCCAGCCCTGCTCATGTAAAAGATTTATGTGGTCTGATTTCTCTTTATTGAATTCTGACTATTTCTTTGTTGAAAAAGGCAATGGAGCAACACCTATTGGTAGAGATCTATTGGTAAAGATATATAGGTATGGATCTATTGATATATATATCTATTGGTAAAGATCTATAGGTATCGATCTATTGGTATAGATCTATTGATAAAGATATATAAGTACTGATCTATTGGTATAGATCTATTGATAAATATCTATAGGTATTGATCTATTGATATAGATCTATTGGTAAAGATCTATAGGCATAGATCTATTGGTATAGATCTAATGATAAAGATCTATAGGTATTGATCTACTGATATAGATCTGTTGGTAAAGATCTATAGATATCGATCTATTGGTATCGATCTATTGGTAAAGATTAGGCATTACCATCTGCTAAAGGAAAGACTCCAAAGGCAGGAAAGTCCATACATTAAATTAGGGACAAGACAGGGACTAGAATCAAGGTATGTGATCAGGGCTTGGTTCAGAGCCAGGTGAAATGAAGGGAAGCCTAGAAACTGAGACTTAGGCTGGTAACATAATCCAGGATTTAGGCAATGTAGCAGAAACCTGGGGGAAGTCTACAAGATCAGGTTGGAGGCAAATAGAGATGCATATGTCTGACACCAGAAGCAAAAGACTTTGACAGCAAAGGAAACATTCAGCCTCATATTCTTTCTGTTTAGAAAGGGGGGGATGCCAGAGCAAGGTCTGGCTGGAAAGACTGTAGGAAGAAACAAGTGGCAAAATCTGTTGTGCTATGAGGAATTTAGGGACAGAGTGCTAAATGCTAGTCTCCCCAGCCATAATTCTAATCAAAGTGGTTTTTGTGCTTTTACCAAGAAAGAAAAAGGAGACTGTTATGGACTTCAGAAGTTTCAAATGTATATATACACACACACAGATAAAATATGGCTAGTTGTATTATATATGTGTACATAAACCTGTATATTATGTGTATTATATCTATACATATCTACGTAAGCATATGTATACACAGACATTTCATATATATATAATTTTTCCCCAAAACCAAAAAGGAGTATAGGACTTTCCAGAATAGAGGGGGGCATAATCTGATATAAGGAAAAATGCAGCAAAACTACTTAAAAACATTGTCAAGTTCCTAAAGCCAGAGTCTCTTAATCTCTGACATGAGCATCATGGTATATGGTGGAGAAGGCTCTCGACTCAGAGACAATAAGGCTTCTGTTTGAGTCCTGATGAAGTATTTGCTTGGTTTTGTGAATCTAGGAATTGATATTTTTTGGAATTCAGAGTCTTCTGTTATAAAATGAGAAGTTAGTACTTGATGGTTTCTAAGTTTCCTTCCATTTCTAAATCTATGACCCTAAGCCATGGACAAGAGGAGATGGTGTAGAAAGGATGGTGAAGGCAGCAGGTGATGCTTTTTCACTATCAACTCCCTAATGTTCTTAATTTCTAAGAACTCAGACAGACCAATGGCACGATGTGGGATATGCAATGTCTGTTGGTAAATACAAACACCCATAATGGATTGTAAAGTCATTCATGCATCAGAGGGTCTCTCCTGAAATAAAGAGCTTGAATGTGCTTCGAGAATCTCTGCTTTCTTAAGTCATTCACTCCCATCCAGACCAAATTCTGTGCTTCTCTTTGACAAAAGCAAGATGGCAGTTTCATCTAATTGGTTCAACAGCAGCAGAGTAGAATAAAAAACACCACCTGTGATGTAAGAATGCCTGGGCTCACATCCCACTGTTGGTACTTACTACCTCTGTAGCTTTAGAGATGTTTCTTAACATTTGACTCTAGTTTCCTCATCTGTAAAAGGAGTGGGTTGAAATAAATGATTTTTCAGATCTGCTTTATATATCTAAATGAGGCAACTATTCACAGGGTCATTTTGGCTCAAGCTTGTACCTCTGTGATCAAATATAAAATCCTGTTTGATTTTTTTAAACTCTCCATGATCTGGCTCCTTCCTGCCTTTCCAATCTCTTACTTCTTTTTTTATTTTTTCAATTTCTTTTTCAAACTCTTACCTTCTGTTTTGGAGCCATGGCTCCAAGGCAGAAGAGTAGTAAGGGTAGGCAATGGGGGGCAAGTGACTTGCCCAGGGTCACACAGCTGGGAAGTGGCTGAGGCCAGATTTGAACCTAGGACCTCCCATCTCTAGGCCTGGCTCTCAATCCACTAAGCTACCCAGCTGCCTCTCCAGTCTCTTACATTTTATCCCCTCTCTCTCACCATGAATTCCTTAACCAATGAAACTAGCCTCCTTGCTAAGACAGTACATCTCCCAACTCTAGGCATTTTCCTTTGCTGTCCCTCCATGTCTGTAACTCTCTCCCTCCTCATTTGTACCTCCTAGTTTTCCTGACTTTCTTCAAGTCTTAGCTAAAATCCTATTTTCTAAGAGAAATCTTTTCCATATCCCTTAATGCTAGTGCCTTGCT
The DNA here is from genome assembly GCF_016433145.1 of Gracilinanus agilis. NCBI lineage: Eukaryota > Metazoa > Chordata > Mammalia > Didelphimorphia > Didelphidae > Gracilinanus > Gracilinanus agilis. Next base: position 633,967,645 of record NC_058131.1, read on the forward strand.
CCGGTTTATTATCTCCTATTTATCTTGAATATAATCTTGCTGGCACATAGTTATTTTTCATGTTGTCTTACTCCATTAGATTGTGGACTCCTTGGGACCAGAAAATGTCTTTAGACTTTCTTTCTATCCCCAGTACTTAACATTATGTCTAGAGTATAATAAGAACATAATAAATTCCTTTTTTAAAAGTCTTTGACTTTTTTCCAAGTTACATGTTGGTACTACTTGCAATAATCATTTTCTTGACTTTTTTGATCCATGCTCTCTCTCTCTCTCTCTCTCTCTCTCTCTCTCTCTCTCTCTCTCTCCCTCAAGATGGCAGGTAGTATATGATATGGGTTGTATAGGTGGTATTATACAGTACATGTTTCTATGTTCATTGTGCTATGAAAGAGGATACATATCACTTGCACTAGAGACAAATTCATGAAAGAAATAAAGTGAAGAATGATATACTTCAATCTGCATTCTGACTTAATCAGTTCCTACCAAAGCAGTGGATAGTCTTTTTTTTGTCATGAATCTCTTGTAGTCATTCTGGATCATTGTATTGTACTTAATAAATTATTGTTGATGACTGAATGAATAATGTAGCTACCCCCTCCTCACTTACCAGACATGTTTAGGCATCCTAATGGATTCTGTATCCAATTAATCTATTTGGATTAACTAGTAATAAATTTATTTTTGCCTTAGGTATAAGTTCAGCTTGAGGAAACTTCAACAGATATAGGAGAAGAGAACTAAGACCAATGGATTGAGGTTTGAAGGAATCATTTTAGCCCAATATAAGGAAGAACTTCCAATAGTAAGAGCTACCAAACAATAAAAAGAGCTGTTTTATTAAAGCATCAAATTCTCTGTCATTGGGAAGGCTCTATGTCAAGCCTGGGTGACCACTTATCAATGATATTATAAAGAGGATTCATGCTTTAGGTAAGAAATGTGCTCTGATGTTCCTTTCAACTCAATTTCTATAATTTCTGTGCTGATCAATAAAGGGACCCATTACAAAAAAGAAGTACATTGGAGAATAAAATGTATATCTTTAAGGGATAGTGCTTTCCACCCTAAAAAAGAACTAATTGTTTTATCTCTGTAAATAACAGTTAGACTAGCCACTTGTGCCATCTTTGGTGCCACAGTCATAGTTGTCATAGTAAATTCACTTTCTTTCTTGATTAAGAGGGCTTAAATTGG
>NC_058131.1:633970775-634012706 GCF_016433145.1 Gracilinanus agilis
CCTTCCTTCCTTCCATCCTCTATCTCTCTCTTCCTTCCTTCCTTTCCTTCTATCCATTCATCCATCCATGTATCTATCTATTCGGCTATCTATCTGTCTGTCCATGTCTGTCTGTTTATCTTTCTATCCATCTACTTGCCTCTCTGTCTGTCTATCCCATCTATCTATCTATCTATCTATCTATCTATCTATCTATCTATCTATCTATCATCTATCTGTCTATCAATCTATCTATCTTTCAATCTATTCTATCTATCTATCTATCTCTCATCTATCTGTCTATCTATCTATCTATCTATCTATCTATCTATCTATCTATCTATCATCTATCTGTCTATCAATCTATCTATCTTTCAATCTATTCTATCTATCTATCTATCTCTCATCTATCTGTCTATCTATCTATCTATCTATCTATCTATCTATCTATCTATCTATCTATATCTGTCTATCATCTGTTTGCCAGTATAAATTAGCATCTATTTTGCTTCTTAAAGCACAATTTCTGGGTTTTTTAAACCTCTACTTTCTGTCTTAGTACCAACTCTAAGACAGAAGGGCAGGGGTTGGGCAAATGGGATTATGCAACTTGTCCAGGACCACACAGTTAGGAAGTGTCTGAGGTGAGATCTGAATCCAGGTCCTCTTGATTCTAGGATTGGTGCTCTATATAACAAGCCACCTGGCTGCTACCTTTCAAGTTTTCAAAATGCTTTTGTCACAATATTTCTCTGTCTGGCATCTGGATCAAAGATACCATGTATTCTGAAGTATTTTGCATTTTCTTTTTCTTTGGGGATCCCAAGAGATATCTTCCTTTTTAAAAAAATGTAGTTACTAAATGAAGGGAAGAGTTCTTGACCTGTCTACATGTGGGGATGGAGAGGATTGGATAGGTCGATGGACTACTTCTTAATTATCTCTCACTAAATAAAGATATCTTGGGATGATGCAGGAGAGGCTGAAAAATGAGTTTCTAGAAATCTATTTGTTAAGTTACTTGACCAAGCTCAGGTCATCTTAGGTTTCAAGAGAGCCATGGAGATCTTTCATCACTTGATCAATTATGATGGCCTAACCAATAAACCTGACATAATCAATAAACTTATATTCTTAACCCCTCCAAAATAACCTTAAGTGGGCAATGTATGTACTATCTATACTAAGGGACTGAAAACTGAGGAATTTAGTGATTTAATGTCCTTAGTGATTAAACCTATTTCCTCAACTGTAAAATGGTTGTAATCTAATGTAATTGTAATTACATTAAATGGTTGCAATTAATGTAATGTAAAACGTAATGTAAAATAGCAAATATCTCTTAGTGTCTCTTTAAGGATCAAATGAGGTAATATTTGTAAAGTTCTTAACTTGGTGCCTGGCATATAGTAGGTATTATATAAATGTTAACTAATTATTATTATTAATCTCTCAACATCTAGCAAATGCTGGAGCTAGGATTTTAACCCAGACCTCTTTCTGATTTCTGATAGTTTCTTTCCCATTAAACCTGTTGCCTCTCAGACAGAATTATAGAATATCATAGATAGAATACCCTCAACATAATGGTTGGTCAGGTCATGCCTGAACAAAATTTTTTTTCTACAAAAAGACCACCATTAAGAGGGAACCCATTGCTTTCCAAAGTATTCCATTCTGCTATTGATAAGCTTTTATTGTTGGGAACATTTTCTCATTTCATTCCTAAATTTAATTATCTTCAATTTTCACCCATAGCTCTCATCCTCTAGATTCTCTCAATTCTCACTTCTCATCCTCTTGATTCAGATAAAAAAAAAGTCTAGTTCTCTTTTGTGTCTGATAGTCTCTAAACTACTTAAAGATTTCCAGCATGTTCCTCTCCCTCGACTTCTTTTTTCCAAGTCAAACAATCCCAATTCTTTCAGGTCATTATGTGAGTGGACAAATAACATGTAGGTTCTTTATCATATCAATTTTCATCAATATGGTCCTAATTCCTGGCATTCAAAGCTTATCTATCTTCAGCTTATATTTCCATCTGGATTCTATATTAATGCTCTACCTATATTGTATATTTATTAACTTATTGTATGTTTACTAACCATTTGCCAAATTTGACATAATTAATACTGCCTCTCTGTATTTGAAACAGTGGATGCTATGTCTAAAATGTATTCCATCTCTTTTTTAAATTCAATTTATATTTTTCCTACCTTTAAACTTTCATTTCAATTAATAAGCATCTATTTTTATCATGCTTTCAAGCTATCCCTTTCATTGAAAAACAAAAAGAAATCTCTATAACCAAATACATAGTCAAGCAATGCATATTCCCATCTTGGCCATGCCCAAAGTACATGCCACATTCTGCATTTTGTATTCATTACATCTCCATTGGGATATGGGTAGCATGTTTCCCCATTGGTACTCAGTAATCATGGTTGGTCATTACATTGTTCAAATTTCTAAAGCCTTTCAATAGCATTTGTTTTACATTACTATTACTACTATTTAACTTCTCCTGATTCTGTTCAAATCACTCTAAAATAATTCATTCAAGTTTCCAAGGTTTCTCTAAAACCATTTTTTCATCAAATTTTATAGTCTAGTAATATTCTATCACATTTATGTTCTATCTTTCCATCATTTTAAGTCACAATAGTGTCCCATTACTTTCATGTACTATAATTTACTTAGGCCTTCCCTAACCAATGAGTAACTTTTTACTTACCAATTCTTTGCCAATACAAAAAGAAATGTTCCAATTTTTTAACATATTGCTCATTTTCTTTTTTATTTGATCTCTTTGAAGGACACAGGCTTAGTAGTAGAATGAGTTGGTCAAAGAGTATTCGTAGTCTAGCGACTTTGGGGACATAATGCCAAATTGTTTTCCAGAATGGCTGGACAGATTCATAGATCCACCAATATTGTATTACTTTGCCTCTTTCCCTTCTGTCCAACATATGTCTTTGCCAATCTAATGGGCATGAGGAAGAATTTCAGAGTTGTCTTAATTTGCATTTCTTTCTTTTTTTTTTTTATTTTAAACCCTTAGCTTCTGTGTGTTGACTTATAGGTGGAAGAGTGGTAAGGGTAGGCAATGGGGGTCAAGTGACTTGCCCAGGGTCACATAGCTGGGAAATGTCTGAGGCCAGATTTGAACCTAGGACCTCCCAGTCTCTAGGCCTGGCTCTCAATCCACTGAGCTACCCAGCTGCCCCTTAATTTGCATTTCTGTAAATGTTAGTGTTTTGAAGTGTTTACTGATAGAGTTGTTAAATATTGGGTTTTTTCTTTTCAAGAAAGCTAATGGATATCATTCGACCATTTATCAATTTGGGTATGGATGGCTTTTATAAATTCAATTAATTATTTATCTTGGAAATGAGACCATCACTGAAACTTTGGTCATTCAAAAAAACTCTCATTTCTTTCTAATTTTAACTGCATTTGCAAAAAAATGTTTTAATTTTCTATAATCAAAATTGTCCATTTTTGCTTCTGTGATCTTCTTTATTGCTTATTTGGTTCTAAACTATCAATAGATCTGAAATAAAATTTCATCCTTTTCCTAATTTATAAAATGATCTTTTCTGTCTAAGTCATGTGATTAGACTCCATCTTCATTTCCACTTTTAAAATCTCTTAACTTTCTTCAAACTTCAGCCAACTGCCAGTTTTTCTGTGAAGTTTTCCCTATACACCATAATGGTTGATGTACTCTCCAATCTCAAGTTTTTAACATTGCATTTTGTTTCTCCCTCTTTTTTGCTCTTATCTTTCTATACTTCACTTCACATCGATCTCTACACAAGTTATATACTATATCAGCAAGAAATAAGTTCATTGAGAAGAGATACTGTTTTATTTTTTCTCTTAATAGCTCTCTTAAAACATGATACCTAGATGATGACCACAATATTCCACATATGATCAATACAATGCAACTTTAACCTGGCTATTATTTACTATTTTTAAAATAATCTGAGATTTAATTAGTTTTTTTACTGACAATCATACTCTTGGCTTATATTAAAAATATACTCAAGTAAAACTGCTTTTTTCTTGTAAAAAATTAAATATGTACTCAACTAAACCTGTTTTTCCTTCTTGCAAAATCCAGGTCACCACTGACTTCTGCTTTTGTAATTTATTTATTGAATCTAAGGACAACATTTTAACTGTTTCCATTAAATTCTGCTTGTTTTAAACCTTATTCTGTCACAAAATGTATTATCTATGTCTCCAGCCTCATGTAATTCATAGACTTGATAAACTGGTCTAATATTTCTTTGTCCAAACTGATGATAAAAATGTTGAGCAGAACTGGGTCACAGACAAAATTCTCAACCAAATAACCAGAAATCTCCCTTTAGATTGATATCAATCTATAAATCAACACTCTGATCCATGTTCTTTACTTGTTCATACTTCAATTAATTTTATTATTAGTCAGCCAAGTCCATATTTCTTAACCTTGTCCACAATGATGTAATAAGAAGTTTTAACAAATATTTATAGAAATTTATAAATATACACATAGATACATGCTATGGAGAATTAGAAGCTCAGAGTATCATGCAGGAAAAAAAAGACTATTCAGTCATTTCGTGGTCATGTCTGCCTCTTTGTGACATCATTTGGCATTTTCTTTGCAAAAGTACTGAAGCAATTTGCCATTTTCTTCTCCACTTCACTTTATAGATGGAGAACTTGAGGTTAAGAGACTTGCCCTGGGACATACATCTATTTAATGTCTGAGAACATATTTGAATTGAAGATGAGTCCTCAAGACTCAAAGCTTGTTTCCTCACTTACCTCCCCATTGCTCAGAGGATCATGAGGGAAACAAAATACCCCATTTCTTTCATATATTTCTGATATATCAATGATACTGACCCAACAGAAAGAGAAGTGAATTAATTTGTTGTATTTTATTTACTCTTACTTAAACCTTGCTAAGTCTTGGTGATCACCACCTTTCTGTTTTATTTGCTCATAAGCAATACTAAAAAAAAGGGTTTTTTCCTAAGATATGTCAAAGATCAATGGCAATGTCTGTATTCTCCATTATCTACCTTATTGTTCATTTAAGAAATCACAACTACATTTGCTCATTTTCCATTTTTGTCTTTGTAATTTAAAAGATAACAGTGGTTTTTATTCAGATCTCCAAGTTATTTCAGTATTTGAAGATCAACCTGGATATCTTTCAGTTTTTAAGTAATTAGGAAAGTCATCATTTCTTCATTCATTTGACTTGGATATGATGGGTTTTTTCCATGTCTTCAATTTATTTCAATATTTAAAGATTATTCTGAATACCTTTAAGTGTTTAAGTAGGTAGAGATAGTTATTATTCTTCATTTATCTTGGACTTCATTCCCACTTACCCAGACTTGTTTTCCTATTTCTTACATGATCATACCAAAACTTGACCATGCCTTGCTTTCCATATTCTAGAAAGAATGGTCTATATTTACTGCATCTTCTTCCTTTTCACTCAAGTACTTGTCAATCCCTTCCAAGTTTTCTTTGGGCTCTACTACTGACTTGAAAGTGCTTCCTCCAAGGATACTAAATTAACTACCAAATCTGATAACCTTTTCTTTGACTTTATCTTTGACCTCTCAGTGGTATTTAAAATAATTGATCACCTCTAACTGGATACTCTTTTCTTCTTTGATCTATCTTAAGTGTCCTCTCCTGGCATTTTTTCCGTTTCACAACTATCTTCCTCTTCTTTTTGATTCATCACCAACTCCTTGGTCCCCTGAATGGCTCTTTCCCCAGAACTCAGTCCTAGGGATGCTGTTCTCTCTCTGCATTCTCTATTTTCCATCTCTGTGCCTTTATAGAGGCTAATCTGCATGCCTGGAATATATTCTCTTTTCTGTCTCTATCTCTTAGAATCCATCCTTATCATTCTTCAAGGCATTCTTTAGGTTTTGGAAATCTTCACTTCTCTTCCTTATTGTTACCTCACTTGCTACTCAAATTCCATCCACATTCATAATGAAGCAATAGCTCAACTTGGAGTCAAAAAGATCTGATTTCAAATCCTGTCTCAGGCAATTTACTAGCTGTGTGATCCTCAGCAAATCCCTTAACCATTCTCAACTTTGGTTTCTCCTCTGTAAGAATAATAATAACACATATCTCACAAAATTGTTGTGAGGATCAAATGAAATAATATATGTAGAGTGCTTTGCAAACCTTAAAGTTATATGTACGTCCTAGCTATTGTTGTTTGGGATGTTCAGCTTCCATCTCTCCCTAGACTAGAAGAATGTAGTCTCTGTGAAGGAAGGGACCATTTCTCTTTATCCTTCAAGCGCAATTCAGTGCTTGGCTTTTAACCTGGTAGCTTAATAAATGCTCATCTCTACACTTTCCTTGGTAGAGAGCTTGCTACTGCTTCCTGGCTAAAAAATTTCTATTCACACTAGACTAGGATAAAAGTCCTAGTCTACAAATTAAAAACAAAACAAAAATAGAAATGCAGACTTTCATACTAGCACATACTATGCCCAAACCAGCTAATCATAAATAACATTTAGTAATAGATTGAAGAAATTAAGAACTGGAGAAGAAAAAAAGTCAATCACAATATTGGAACTCAAGAGAAAGATTGGCTCAAGGAAAAAAAATATCAGTGAAGCTTGACATACATTTCAGACTTAGGTCTGTAACCAGCAGCCTGCACAATTTCATTTATTCTGTGCTTATTCCCATAACACAGCTCTTGAGTGGCCTCTAGTTTCTTTCTCTCTGAATCAATGTTTTCAGAATCCTCAGTGACTACAGTACTGCAATCTGAGAAATCAATCCAGTGCCTCCGAAGAACATCATGTCTTATTCCACTCTCAAGTTCTAAAATACCTCTTGCAATAAAACATTCGTCGGAGCTGGACGCACTTGAATAATGAGGTGATGCTTTTGTAGGTGGCTTTGTTGGCTCCTCCTAAGGAGTATCACTTCAGTGCTCTGGTTAATACAGTCACTGTCACTCTAAAAATGCAATTAATATGATCCCTAATTATAATGCTTAGCATTTTCTATTCTCCAAGTGCTTTGCATTTATTAAATTGTCATTCTAGCCAACATGCCTTGTAGCTACGCACTAGTCTCATCCCTGTTTTATAGTAAAGGAATCTGTAACTCCAAAAGAGAAAGTGATTCCCTCCCAAGAATATAAGTACTCTCATGCTTGGTTCTCATTCTGTGCTCAGTGTTGTGCCAAATAACTTAACAAATCTTCATTTTTTTATACTTCCAATTAATTCAGAGGGTAAGAGTCTACAGGGAGAATAACACTGACCCTATGTGGCTGTGTCGTAGACCTTCCCACTTCTAACTATTGAGTACCTTTACATATGAATTTTGTGAAGTGGAAGAACTTGTGAAAGAATTGTTGTTCAGTTTAAGTCAGGTGTGAGACTCTTTATGACTCCATTTAGGTTTTTTTTTTTTTGACAAAGATACTAGAATGGTTTGTCATTTCCTTCTCCAACTTATTTTACAGATATGGAAACTAAAGAAAATAAGTTAAAATGATTTGCCCAGGATCTCACAGCTAGTAAGTGTCTGAGTACAGATTTGACCTTATAAAGCTGAATCTCCCTGATTCCAAGACCAGCACTCCATCCACTGCTCCCCCTAGTTACCCCAGAAAGAGAATTAGGGTAGGAGAAGATAAAAACAAACAAAGAAACAAACAAACAAAAAAAACACTGGGTTTCCCAATTCTATTTCTATCGAAAGTAGCTCTTCAACAAAATAATTTATCTGAGACTCAGTATCTTCATTTTTCAAATAAGAGATTTAGAGTATATTATCACTTCACTTTCATTCAAGCACTAATTAATATTCTCTAATTTTATCCTAAAGTCTCAATACTTTCATTTACCTTCTTCTATTTCATCCTCGTAACGTTTTTATGAAGTAGGGCAAATATTTTCAATGCTTCTATTTAACCTTCTCCTTGTATTATTTTAAAATTAATTTTATTGATCTCTTTTGTTTTTATAATCTTCATAATATATTGAAAGCCCTATCTAGTAACAAAACAATAGAATGTAAAGAGGGGCAAAGCAGTTCATAAAACCTAATTAACATATCAGTCCATTGTAATCATATCTACAGTTTCACATTCTATAGTTGCCCATCTGTGTAAAGAAGGGAGGGAAGCACATCTCTTCTTTAAGGTCAACTAGGTCATTATAATGGCTTGTTATCCAGTTTAGATATTGTTGTTATTCAATCCATTTACATGGTTGTCTTTTTTTTTTTTTACTTTATCTAGTCTAATTTCTTTTTTTTTCCTTTTCTTTTTTATTATTTTTTATTTTTTTCAAACATTTATTAATATTCATTTTTAACATGGTTACATGATTCATGCTCCTACTTTCCCCTTCACCCCCCCGCACTCCCCCCACCCATGGCCGATGCGCATTTCCACTAGTTTTATCATGTGTCCTTGATCAAGACCTATTTCCAAATTGTTGGTAGTTGCATTGGTGTGGTAGTTTCGAGTTCACACCCTCAATCATACATGGTTGTCTTTTATTTACATATAATATTTTCCTAGTATTGCTTATTTTCCCTCACATTAGTTGATGTAAGTTTTCACATGCTTTCTTGTAGTCTTCACATTAATTTCTTAATGCACAGAGATATTCTGTCATGTTCATGTATTACAATTTGTTTAATTATTCCCCAAATAACGGACACTTATTTTTACTTTTGGTTCTTTGCTACTGCAAAAATCATGCAGTTATGAATGTTTTGGTGTGTATTGAACCTTTCCTTCTATTTTGACCTCCTAAAGGCAATTGTCTAAGAATGGAATTTCTGAATCAGAGTATGGACATTTGAGTTACTTTTTAAATATAATTTCAAATTGTTTTCTAGAATCATTGGACCAATTCACAGCTCCAACAATAACATATAAATTATGTCTGTCTTACAGCAACCCTCTAACGATGATTATTCCAGTCTTTTGTTATCTTTGCCAATTTGCTGAGTGTGAGATAAAAACATCAGATTTTATTTGTTTTTCTCCTTATTGTTGTCTGTTCTTTTATTGTTAGTTGTTTGCAATTATTTTTACACCTGTTAGTTCATATTATTTGATTACTTATTCATTGCAAAATGTTTTTGATGTTTTTTAATGTGTTAGATTCCTATATATCTTGTTTTTTATTAATTTCAGGAATATTTGTTGAAAAATTATATAATATGTGGCTTCTCTTTTTATTTTAATTAAAATATTTTAAAACTAACTTTAAATTTCACAAAATCAAAATTATATATTTTATTAGTGAAGATGAACTCTTTCTCCAACTGTTTGGTTAAGAATCTGCCTTAGCTGAATAGGTAACATATTTGTTTTTATTCTGAATATTTTTATAATGTGACTCTCAGTATTCAGAATGAATTTCCATTTTGAAGCTATTGTGTCATATTGTGGTGTAAGTTGTTGGTCTGAATTTAATTTATGCCAATCTGCTAGTCCTGTCATTTCACACAAAATAAGACCTATATCAATTTAAGTGATTTGCCCAAAGTTACTGAACTGAGTGACATAATTGAGAATCCCAGACTATTTTTTTTCTCTTAGACCAATGCTTCTTCAGTAATAGTACCATTCAGCCAAATTTGTAAAGAAAGTTGCTTAGAGGAGCTGCCATGTAGTCTTCACATTGAGCCTCTTAGCTATTTAATCTCTAAGAATAAAGATACTTTTCTTTTCATTATATTTTTCCAAATTGCATGTAGTTAAGTTTTTCATCATTTTCTGACATTTTACAATCCTTGTTCTATCCCTCCTTCCTTCTGTGATATGGATTATACATGTATTATCTATCATGCAATGCATATTTCCATGTTTGCCATGTTCTAAAAGAAAACATTTATATCAGAAAAAAACGCAAGAAAGAAATGAAGTGGGAAATGGTATGATTCAATCTGAATTCAGACTCCATCAGTTCCTTCTATGACACAGGGTAACACTTTTTGTCAGAATTCCCTTAGAGTTATTATCTTGGCTTCTTGCATTGCTAATAATAGTAAAGCCATTAAGTAAAAAATTAATCATCATACATCATTGTTTACTGTGTACAACATCCTCTTGATTCTGCTCACTTCACTTTTATCACTTCATATAAGTCTTTCAAGATTTTTGTGATTTTAAAGTTTATTATCTCTTAAAGAGCAATCGTATTCCATTATTATCACATAACAACAATATAACTCATTCTCTAACTCAGTGATTCCCAAAGTGGGTGCCACCGCCCCCTAGTGGGTGCTGCAGTGATCAGGGGGGGGTGCGGTGATGGCCACAGGTGCATTTATCTTTCCTATTAAATGCTATTAAAATTTTAAAAAAATTAATTTTCAGGGGCACTAAGTAATATTTTTTCTGGAAACGGGGTGGTAGACCAAAAAAGTTTGGGAACCACTGCTCTAACTCATGCACATCTATTTAATTTCTAATTCTTTGAACCACAGAAAGAGCTGCTCTAAAAATTTGTGTAGAAGTATCTTTGATCCCTCTGGAAGACATAGTTGTGGTATTGCTGGGTCAGAGTATGCACAGTTTTATGGTACTTTGGGCATGGTTGCAGATTGGTCTCACTATATCCACTTACTCTGCATTAGTGTTCCAATTTTCCCAAATCTCCAACTTTATTATTCTCCTTGCTTATCATAATAGCCAGTCTGATGAAAGTTTGAGGTATTACCTTAGAGTTATTTTAATTTGTAATTCTCTACTTAATAGTGATTTGGAGCATTTTTCATATAACTAAAGGTGATTTTGATTTCTTCATCTGTGAAATACCTGCTCATATTCTTTGATCAGTTATCAATTGGGGAGTGTTTTGTATTCTTATAAATTTCTCTCAGTTCTCTATATATTTTAGAACTGAAGCCTTGTCAGAGACACTTGCTATAAATTTTTAGTTTGTTATTTCCCTTCTAATCTTCTTGCATTGGTTTTCTTTATTTGAACCCTTTTTAATTTAATGTAGCCAGTTATTTTATTTGTATTGTATTTTAATGTTCTCTCTTGTTTAAATATAAATTCTTCCCTTATTCATAGGTCTGACAGGTACACTATTTCGTTCTCCCCTAGTTTGTTTATGGTATCCCCCTTCGAATCTAAATCATATGTTTATTTTGGCTTTTTCTTGATTTGTGGTCTGAGATGTTAGTCTATGCCTTATTTTTGCTATACTGTTTTCCAGTTTTCCCAGCAACTTTTGCCAAAAAGTGTGTTTTAAAAACTTGGATCTTTGCATTTTTCAAACACAAAGTTAGAATAATCATTTACTACTCTCTGTTGTGTGCCTAATCTATTCCTTTGATCCACTACTTGACAATCATATTTTTTATAGGTGCATTCTACTCTCAGCCCCCTTTCACAGGATTTGTGAAAGAGATTCACTCAACTCTTGTTTTCAAATTTCATTTGGGAATACATGATGGATCTGTGGCACAGATAATAATTCTCCATGACTTAGCAAATAACTACTACACATATATAATAACTACATAACCCGAGGCACATTCCCACTAAGTGGCTTTGCCCAAGATCAATCAGTCAATCAATACATTTTTATTGGCTACCTTGTTTCAGGCACTGGGCTATCATTTTATCATGGAATATAACACATATGAATACATTTATACACACATGTTGTCTTCCATGATTAAATGTATATGCACATATGCATGTATGTATCACCATAAATATAACATGTAGTATATTGTGTATATGCATAAATATTGAATAATTGTATGTAATATTTTTGGTCTAGATGGGGGGAATTAGACAAGACTTCATGAAAATGGTGACATGAACCAACTTTTAAAAGAAGAGTAAATAATCCAAGAAATGGATGCAAGGAGGTATTTGAGGAATAAACAAAGTATATGTTCTCCAGGTAAAGAGAACAACCAACATGAAGGCATGGAGATAGCAGCTAGTAATTATTAGGGATGAGTCTTCTTGATTCTCATTCCAGTACTCTTATCCACTGTGCCTCTCAGTTTCTGTGAATTTTCTGAAAAAATTGAACACTCAATATGGAGACCAATATGTGTTTGAATCATGTTGAGCCTGAACTTTAATGAAACTAGAAACATCAAAATGTGAACTCATAAGTCTTTATTTTTCAAAAGATTCCATCAGTGAAACTAACATATGATTAATTTTATTTTTAAATAATCTCTTGGGGTCCAGCTTGGTGATTCAGTAGATTGAGAGTCAAGTATAGAAATGGGAGCTCCTGGGTTCCAATCTAGACTCAGAATAGCTGTGTGACCCTGGGCAAGTCACAATCTCCATTGCCTAGCCCTTACTACTCTTCTGTCTTGGAACTAATACACGGTATTTATTTTTAAAACATATGAAAAATGTAATAAAAAATAGATGGTTCAGTAGATACAATGCCAGACCTGGAGATTAGAGGTCTTTGGTGCAAATGTGGCCCCAGACACTTTCTAGCTATGAGACCCTGGACAAGTCACTTAACCCAATTGCCTAGTCCTTACCACTTTTTGGCCTTGCAACCAATAACCAGTATTTATTCGAAGAGAAGATAAGGATGTATATGTGTGTATATATGTGTATTTATATATATATATATATGAATATATTATATATATTATCACTCTTCTGCTTTGGAATTGATGCCAAAGATTGAAAGTAAGGATTAAAAATTTTATTAAAGAATATCAGGTACATAAATGTGGTTTTTAAATGACACATGCTTGTAATTTATTTAGTCTTTTCAATACCAGACATGAAAAGAGCCCATTCTCAGGAATAGAGGGTATCCTCAACTTAAAACTACCTTCCTAGAATAAATGGTAGTTTAATGGGTCAAAGGGTACTATAGATCCAGGAATCCTTCAATTTCCAAATCAACCACTATCTGTGTGACCTAAAGCAAGACACTATATCTCAACGAACTTACATTGTTTTTGTTTTGTTTTTCCCAGCAAAATGACATTCTCATAGAACTGGGTGATCTTAGAGCTCCCTTTCAGTTCTAACATTTATTCCTTTTTAATATTTTTACAAATGTCTTGCCTAATAGAATCTATGCTCCTTTAGTATCTAGACTGTTTCCCACTGACTAGCCCAGTTTCTGACATGTAATAGGAACTTAATAAATGTTTATGGGTTGATTGAATCTAATATATATTTTCTTTCCTCCATTTGGAGATCACAACCAATACAGGAAGGCAAGGTCTTGAAACTGTCAAACATTTAGACCACTTCCCCCAAAAAGATAATTTTTTAGCTCATCAGACCTAGTGTCATTGTGTCTGACTGCTGGTTTGCTGTGTCATGCACATTCTTATCCCAAATATCTCATCCTATTTATGTTCTGCAAAGGACTTTTTTGATGGGAACAATGAAATTCTTGTTGTCGTTTAGTCGTTTCAATTATGTCCGACTCTTTGTGTGACCTCATTTGGGATGTTCTTGGCAAAGATATTAGAATGTTGTGCCATTTCCTTCTCCAACTCATTTAACAAAGGAAGAACTGAGTCAGATTGGGTTAAGTGACTTGTCCAAGGTCATACAACTAAATGTCTGATGCCAGATTTGAACTTAGGTCTTCCTGACTCCAGGCCCAGCATGCCTTTTTTTCACTATACCACCCAGCTGCTCCACATAATGAAATGACAATTCTTTTTTTTTTAAAAATACACTTAACTTAATTCAGTTGGTGGCCCCTTTTTTTCCCCAAAGAATGCCATCATGCCAGCAGATTTCTATTTTCAAAAATTACTTTTATATCCATATTTCATTATAACACTAGAACTAGGAAGCCTGCTAAACACTTCTAAGTATTCAAACCATCCACATAATAGAATTCTGCTGTGCAAAATCACATTGACACCTTCATGACTGTTTGGTACTCTCCACTGGGAAAATAGCATCCAGTAGCTCAAATAATAGTTTGCTTGCAAATAGCTTGGAGAGGTGTAGGCATTGCAGAATTTTGTGATATTTTATCCTTAATCTTCTTTCTGACATTTTTTTATAGTGGGAATATAGTTTCTGACATTTTGCCAACTAGTATCTGCCTGTCTCTAGGAGAATTTGTTCTCGATGTAAAAAGAAACTTGCCTACTTAAAATTATTTTTTACTTTTATATGATAATATTTGGTTATATTCTAAGAGATCCCATATTTTTTGCCTGATATACTCAGAGTGATTTAATCCCTATGGCATATTTCTTTTAGAAATACAGCTTGTTGTGAATGGGCATTGTTTAGAACCAGTGTATATTTTTATAGTTATATATGTATTCTTTGATACCTAATATTATATATAAAAATACCGTAATATTGTGAATATGACACTGTACTAGAAGTTAAGTAACCCAGATAATAGTTTTGAATCAATCAATTAATCAATCATCACACATTTATTTAGCCCATACTCCATGCCAGGCAGGGTCTATGCAGATCATTGGGATTACAAATATGAATATGAAACAACATATCATAAATAAAATCCATAGAAACAAAGTTTGAGACATGAAAAAATTAATTTATTGATTAGGCTTGCTCAGAGAGGGCTTAGGTTCAATTCTGAGATATAACATATATTAATATAGATATATATGAAATATGCACAAGGTAATAAGGAGAGAAACTTAGTATTAGGGGGATAAGAAAAGATTTTGAAAATAAAATGAAAGATGGAGTTGAGTTTTAAAATTCAAAACATTATAGGAAGAGGAGATAGCCTTGTTGGGCATCAAGAACAATAATATGAGGGAACTTCTGGGCTAAGATGGCTATAGAGTAGAAGGAACTTCATGACTCTTCCTACTACTGATCACAACAAAGCATCTCAAAGGGACAAAGATCAAAATCAGATGAGGGAAGAGGCTTTGCTAAGAGAGGGCAGCCATGAAGATAGGCAGGGTTTGAGCATTTCCATGCTATAAGAGGGTAAAATTACACCTACAAAGTGCTAGCTGATCACCTCTATCACACACCACCTACCATGCCAGAGTCAGTGGGAGACCTGACCCTTCCTCTATCAGCTCCAGATAAATCAAACCAAAAAAACAATAAGGAAGAGGTAATAGATGTGAATGAAATCTTAGAAAAACTAGAGTTAATATACATATATGGAGAAAAATAAATAGGGACAAAAAGGAATACACCTTCTTTTCAACAGCACATGGTACTTTCGCAAAGATTGGCCCTGTACAAGGGCATAAAAATATTGCAAACAAATACAAAAAAGCAGAAATAATAAATGCAAACTCTTCAGATTATGATGCAATAAAAATAATAAAAAATAATAATTATTAATGGTACATGGAGAGGCAAATCAAAAATTAATTAGAAATTAAATAATATGATTCTCCAAAACTGGTGGATTGAAGAATCATAGAATCATAAAATCATAGAAACAATCATTTCATTGAAGAGAATGACAATGAGGAGACATAATATCAAAATCTATGGGATGCAGCCAAAGCAGTACTCAGGGGAAAATTTATTCATGATTGCATATATCAACAAATCAGAGAATGAATTGGGCATGTAAATTTAAAAAAAAATTGAAAAAGAACAAATTAAAATCCCCAAATGAAAACTAAATTGGTAATCCTAAAAATTAAAGGAGACATTAATAAACTTGAAAGTAAAAAAAAATCTATTGAATAAATAAGTCTAGGAAATGGCACTTTGGAAAAAACAAATAAAATTAAGTACTGGTTAGTCTAATTAAAAAAAGGAAAGAAGAAAACCAAATTAACAGTATCAAAGATGAAAAGGGTGACCCCACTTCTAATGAAGAGGAAATTAAGGTAATTATTAAGAATCATTTTGCCCAATCATATGGAAACAAATATGGCAATCTAGGTGATGTGGATGAATATTTACAAAAATATAAACTGGCTATATCAACATAAAAGGAAATAGAATACTTAAATAATTTCTTATCAAAAACAGAAATTGAAAAATCAATCAAAGAACTCACTAAGAAAAAATCCCTTGAGCCAGATGGATTCACTAGTGAATTCTATCAAATATTTAAAGAACAACTAATCCCAACACTATAAAAACTATTTGACAAAATAAGCAAAAAAGGAATTCTACCAAGTTCCTTTTATGACACAAATATAGTACTGATTCTAAAGCCAGGCAGACCAAAAACAGAAAAAGAAAACTGCAGAGCAATCTCCTTAATAATTGTATATGCAAAAATATGAAATAGAATACTAGAAAAAAGACTCCAGCAAGTGATCATAAGGATTATTCTCTATGATCATGTGCGATTTATACCAGGAATGCAAGGATGGTTTAATGTTAGGAAAACCATCTACCTAATTGACCATATCAACAACCAAACCAACAGAAATCACATGATTATATCAATAGATAAAGCCTTTGACAAAAATACAACACTCATTCCTATTGAAAAAATTGAAGCACCTGGGTAGCTCAGTGGATTGAGAGCCAGGCCTAGAGACGGGAGGTCCTAGGTTCAAATCTGGCCTCAGACACTTCCCAGCTGTGTGACCCTGGGCAAGTCACTTGACCCCCATTGCCCACCCTTACCACTCTTCCACCTATGAGCCAGTACACAGAAGTTAAGGGTTTAAAAATGTAAAAAAGAAAAAGAGAAAAATAAAACTGGAAAGTATAGGAATAGAAGGGCCTTCCCTAAAAATAATTTAGCAGTATATATTTAAAACCATCAGCAAACATCATCTGCAATGGGGGTAAATTACAAATGTTTCCAATAAGATCAGGATTGAAGCAAGGATGCCCATTATCACTCTATTATTTAACATTATACTAGAAACACTAGCAGTACCAATTAGAGAAGAAAAATTAAATTGAGGGTATTGACATAGGTAATGAGGAGACTAAACTATCACTCTTTGCCAATGATATGATGGTCTACTTAAAGAATCTTAGAGAATCAACTAAAAAACTAGTGGAAATAATTAACAATTTTAGCAAAGTTACAGGGTACAAAATAAGCACACATAAATCATTAGCATTTCTATATATTTCCAATACGACTCAGCAGCAAGAGTTAGAAAGAGAAATTCCATTTAAAATCACTCTAGACCAATCGTGGGCAAACTATGTCCTGCGGGCCAGATATGGCCCCCTGAAATGTTCTAGCTGGCTGAGTGACATTATTCCTAATCTGATGAATACAATGAGTAGGAAACAATACAATGAAAATTCAAAAGAATTGCCTTAGAAACAGACTGATAGGTGAGCATTTCCTTTCCTTTGGCCTCCTCTTTAAAAAGTTTGCCCATCATTGCCCTAGGCAACAAAAAATATTTAGAAATCTATTCATAAAGACAAATACGGGAATTATATGAAAACAACTACAAAACGGTTTCTGCACAATTAATAATAGATCTAAATAATTGGGAAAATATTGATAGCTCATGGGTAGGGTGATCTAATATAATAAAAATGACAATCCTGCCAAAATTAATTTACTTATTCAGTGCCATACTTATCAAACTACAAAGAAACTTTTTTATTCAATTAGAAAAAATATATCAAAGTTCATTTGGAGAACAAAAGATCAAGAACATCAAGGGGAATAATGAAAAAAATGGAAGGATGGTGGCCTAGCGGTACCACATTTTAAACTGTACTATAAAGTATTATAAAGAAGTAGGCAAAATGTTGATAATGGGGAGGAATAAAGGGGATAGGAGAGTTAAGGGATGAATGGGTTGTATATAGGAGGATAAGGGAATGGATGGGAATATATAGGAGGGTCTGCTCAAACAGGCTAATCACAGGAGGCTAGAGACAGATGGTACTGGGAGGAAATAGGCTGGGTTCTTCAGGTAGGGAAGGTATCTCTATGATACAAGAGGAATTGGGCCAGTCAGAAATGTTTTAGATCTGGCCAGAGGGTTTTCTCTTGTTAATTTCTAAGAACCCTTGAGGGAGGAGTCAAAGGCGCCTCCCTGCCAGTGAAATTGATGTCTGCAGGAAGTCTTGGTTGACTACTTCCTGCCCAAGATGGATTCCTAGGTTTCTCCCCAAGAAATGAAAGGAAAGTAATTTCTTCCCTCTTCATCCTTTGCCTTAATATTCAATACAATGATTCACCAGAGGCTTTGTGTAGATAACAAAGGGGATTTGTTGATTTTAGAGGATAAACTGAGGGAAAGAGGGTTTCAGGGTTTGTAGCTGCTGCTAGGGAGAAAGCAGGTGTTGGGGGAAGGGTCACAGAGAAGGAAGGTCAGACTCAGAGAGGCCTGATCTCCCAGTCAGGAAGGTTTCACTCCCTGAAGGAAAGGTTTTATCAGATCACTAAATAAGGGGGTGGCTTGATTTAGGATATCCTTCTTGCCTATAGAAGCTAAAACAACAATGTTCAACCACCAAGCCCATCCTTCCTCTCAGGGCCCAGAGGGGAAATTCAGGGAAATAGTAGGGATGTAAGTGGAGAGATCAGGGAGAGGTCCAGAGAAATCAGACTATGTCCAAATGCCCCAAAGACAAAAGGCCCACAGGCAA
Organism: Gracilinanus agilis; assembly: GCF_016433145.1. Classification (NCBI taxonomy): domain Eukaryota; kingdom Metazoa; phylum Chordata; class Mammalia; order Didelphimorphia; family Didelphidae; genus Gracilinanus; species Gracilinanus agilis. The sequence continues at coordinate 633,989,314 of NC_058131.1, forward strand.
AGGCAGAAGCCTAAAGGCAAAAGCCCCTTAGTTGCAGCTTCAGGACTATTTATAGTATCAGGCTCCAACTGCTTTTTTGTGAACATTCTAAAACTTCTAACTGCCAGAACTGCTACAGTTGATTTTGCAAAAGCAAAAAGCTCCTGCTGCAACCCTGCATTACAAAAGCAATGGTCATCAAAACAATTTGGTACTGGCTATGAGGCAAAAGGGAGGATCAATGGAATAAGCTTGGAGTAAATGTCCTCAGCAAGATAGTATATGATAAACCCATAGATCCCAGCTTTTGGGGGAAAAAACCACTGTTTGACAAAAACTTCTGGGAAAATTAGAAAACAATATGGAAGAGATTAGGCCTTGATCAACATCTCACACCCTATACCAAGATAAATTCAGAATGGGTAAACAACTTAAATATAAAAAAGGAAACTATAAGTAAATTAGATGAACATAGAATGGTATACCTGTCAGATATCTATGGGAAAGAAAAGATGTTAAGACCAAGCTAGAAACAGAGAATATCAGAAAACGTAAATTGAATAATTTTGATTACATTAAATTAAAAAGGGTTTGTACAAACAAAACCAATACATCTAAAATTAGAAGGTTAGCAACAAATTGGGAAAAATCTTTATAACAAAAACCTCTGACAAAGGTCTAATTTCTCAAATTTAAAAGGAGCTAAATCAATTGTACAAAAAAATCAAGCCATTCCCTAATTGGTAAGGTAAGGGACATGAATAGGCAGTTTTCAGATAAAGAAATCACAACTATCAATAAACACATGAAAAAGTGTTCTAAATCTCTTATAATTAGAGAAATGCAAATGAAAACAACTCCAAGATGCCACCTCACACCTAGGACATTGGCCAATATGACTGCAAAGGAAAGTGATAAATTAATTCTAAATTAATAATTTTTTAAAAAAAGAACAATAATTAGAAACAGATTTTTCCATGAGAAGAATTGTCCATTAATTATCCTTGTGATAGGTGAATCATTTCTCCATTCTAAACTTGTTTTCTCAACTGTAAAATGACAGAATCATACTAGATGATCACCAAATCTCCATATGTCTCTGATGATTTGTATTCTATAACCTGGGCTAATTAAGAGGTTTCTGAGTATTTCATATTATTACCTTGCTTGAAAATCTGATCTCTTTGAGATAGATTTTAAGTTTTCTATCTAGGAGCAGAAAATAGTCCTCTCCTACTTAAGGAGTATATGTTTTGGTATACTAAAATGATAAAAGAATTTTATATTCTCCCTTTTACAGCCCATTTCTGTTTGCTTTGTTTAGTCTACACCTTGTCTTTTCCTCTAACTTTTTATCTCTTATCTTAGCCAATAATCCTTCTCCCACTTCATTTTCTATAGTCTCACCTTCATCAATAATTAGGCAAAATTCTCCCCTCTCCTGCTCCTGTTGCTATGATATTGTCACCAAGGCCAGAACTATCATTGACATATTCCTTTAGTGAAGGATTCCTACCATCTGCTCTTGGGGAACCATTCCATCTTCTATCCTGGAGCTTTCAGAAGTTCTGTGTAGAGGTCAGTTATACCATAGTCAATCATATCATGAGATTTCAGCTCCTTTTCATTTTTTCTTTCATTCCTATTTTGATCCTGGTTTTTGAAGTCTTTTTATTACATTGGCCCCAGCTACAACTTTTGAACACTATCAGTTGTATATTAAAATTCTATATATCCTTTAAAGTTCTCCTCAAATTTCAATTTGTCAGAGAACCCAACTTCAGAAGTCCATTACACCAGTTATACCTCTAATGCACCTTGACAAGTTCAAGTTCTTTTCCACTCATTTGGCATTTACCATATTCTTAATGCTTTTTGAGTTTTATTTTCAAACTTTCATTTTCTCTTACTAAATAAAGGAAATATTAGGTCAGTTAATAAATAAGCGATTGGGTGAATTTTGATAGGGAGATTGTATAGTCATTGTGAAACAGATTCCTTTGTATCCCCCCGTTATGTAAACACATTAGAAGATGTTCAATATTGGTTTTCTGATTGCTCATTTCCCTGCATAGCCAATACTTGTGACTCATTCATTGTATCATGGGATTGATCTCTAGAGTGATCGTTCAATAAAAATTTATGAAATGTTTATCATGGACCTACTTTGTAGTAGAGTTGTAAGAGAGATGAAGAAAGTCCTGACTTTGGGATCAGAATGCCAATCAAGTTGCAGCTCTATTCCTCACTTACATAGGTGGCCTCCAGCAAATTGGTCAATCTCTCTTGGCTTTAATTTTCTATTTATAAACTAAAAAGACTGGAGTAGAGCATCTGTAAGCCTATTCACTCTAGATCCCTTGCATAAGACATCATGTCTGTTCTCAAGGAGCTCCTAAAGGAGATAAGCTATGTGTGCAAATAATGACAATACAAGGCAAGATGTGGGAAATGCCATAAAAGAAATATGAAAAATATGGTATGAAAATTATGAGGCAAAAGATGACTTTCTGCTGGAGGTGCCAGGAAGTGCTTTTTGGAGAAAGTGGCCAGTAGGCGTCCTCATGTATACGGCAACTCTACTTCCATTTCTTTGAATTCTGAAGCTTCCATCAAGGCTCAACTCATGTCCCCTCCTACATGAGTAGTTCCTAATTCCCTAGTTGTTAGTGCCCCTGTAAGGGTGCATATTGTTTCTGTTCCACCTCCCAGAAGAAAGGGAGTTCTTTGAGGGTAGAGGTTGTTTCAGAACCTCTGCTAGTGGCTAGCAGTATTCTTGAAACTTGGTCTCTTAGAATATTGAGAGGTAATTATTTATTGGATGAAGTGATAAAAGGTACTGTGTACTAAACAATGAGAAGACTACAAGAATGCATAATGCCTAATCTCTATATTCAAAGTGCTTACTCTGATGTTGCTCTAGTTAAGACTACATATCACCATTAAAATGCCTTCTTTAATCTCAAATATCTTTCATATACATTTTACTCAGTATTTATTTTGTTTCCAACTGAACCCTGTAAAGAATTGTTTCCTAAAAAAACCAAACCCTTGTCTTCTTTCTTAGAATCATGATTATTGATTGATTATTGATTCCAAGGAAGAAGAATAGAAAAGGCTAGGCAAATGGTATTAAAGGATTTGCCCAGAGTCACATAGTTAGGAAATGTCTGAGGCCAGATTTGAACCCAGGACCTCCCATCTCTCAAACCCCTGAGCTACTTAGCAGCCCCCAATATCTACATTTAAAGCTCAACTCAAATGCCACCTCTATGAAGCCTTTAATTATTTCTGTCCCCTAAAAATGGACGTGAATTATGAAATTATATATAGACCTTTAGTATAGGTATATATTATATCCATACTATAGAGATATATAGCTATATCTAAAATCCATATTTATCTACCATCTATTTTCTCTGTGTATGTGTATATATGCATGTATATATGTGAATGTATATATTAAATGTGTGTATACAAATACACACATACAAATATGAATTTCTCTTCAAAATAGAATATAAATTACATCAAGGATTGAGATTACTTCATCTTTTTTTTTCTCTGCACCTAGCATCTTATCCGGCATATAGCACAAGTTTAAAAATACTTGTTGATTTGATTGATTAATATAATAATAACTACAATTTCCATAGCACCTTAAGGTTTGCAAAGCACTTTACAAATACTATCTCATTTGATCCTCACAGAAGTCCTGGGAGATAGATGCTATTATTATCCTTATTTTGTGGATGAAGAAACTGAGGCAGATAGAAGTTAAGTGACTTGATTAGAGTCACGTAGCTAGTAAGTGTCTGAGGCCATATTTAAAATCAGATGTTCCTGATTCCAGGTCCAATGCTCTATTCAGGAGTTTTTTAGCTCATCTATCTGCCAAACAAAGCATTGGGACTGGACTCAGGAAGGAAGCATTCTTAAGGAATTTAGCCAGGAAAGGGAGAAAAAGTATGGAATGATGCCTTGGAGGATGAATAGATTAAATGGATTTTTTTAAGGATGGAGAAGACATAAGCATATTTGTTGGAAGTAAAGAAAGCATCTGCTGGACTCTATGAGAAGGAAGATAAGAGAGTAGGGCTGTTAGAGGGCACAATCTGCTGGAGAAGAGGGATGAGATAAAATCACTAATGCATATCAAGGGGTTTGCCTTGGCGAGGAGAAATGGCACCTTTTTCATGTTGGAAAAGAGTGAAGGAAAAGAAAGTCAAATATATCTGAGTGTTGTGAGATGAGGAATAGGGGAGAAAAGGGAATTGTCAGCAAAGAGCCTCAATTTTTTTTTAGTGAACTCTGAGGCAGGTCTCAGCTCAGAGATTAGAGGCAAAGGGAGCCACTGGAGATGTGAGGAAGGATGTAAAGGTTTGGTGGTGAATGAGATAGTTAATCAGTTAGGTGTAAAAGAATTTACATAAAGGTTCAGTTGATGGTATGTTACATACATTTACAGTGGACTCAGTCATAATGATTTTGTGGTTTTTTTCTCCAACTTTATTACCAGTAGATGTATAGGAGAAAAGACAGAGGATGATGGGAGTGATCCAAGGCTGAGTATTGGCAGGGCAAGTTGGCCATCCAGTAAAGGACAAAAGACTTGAGAGAAGAGGACAATGTAGAGTTGAACTGGTTCCCCAAGAAGAGAAGACTGGGGAAAGGAGGACAGGGAAGCAGGTGAAGGAGTGATGACCAGGAATAAAACTGAGGGATCAAAGATCCCAGTAGATGGGGGAAAAAAACAAAGTTTAAAGTTGCAAAGCAGAGAGGGTTGTAATAACAACAGACTGCAATCAGAGAAGGGAATTTCAGAATTCATGAACAGAGAAGCAGAACTCTTGTGTGTGATGGCAAGTTCCATGGTATGACCATCTCAGGGCACAACTGTCCCATTTAGTCTCTTGGCTCAGGTTAGAACAAGGACCTGGGGTTGAGAATTTATAGAAAGTTGTTATTTGGGCAGCTAGTACAACCATGAGCTTTCTTACTATGGAGTGGAGCAAGGAGTCAAAAACAGAAATACACATATGTACACATTATATGATATCACAGACATTTGGCCACTCTGTGCCACGTCATGAAGGCAAGGTTTAAAGTGGCAAAGTTCTTGGAGGGAGTATATATGCTCAGAGAAGAGGATGAGTGGGAAGTTTGCAGATTGGCTTTATTGAGAACAGGTAATCAATGCAAGATCAGGGCAGAGACAATTCCAATCAGATTCACATATGGTGGAGAAATCCCCTGGGTTACTTATTGATTCCAGATTTTGGATGGGGAAGTTTCCTGTTGGGATCAGAAATTAGTGAGGATCTGAATCCATAATTGAGAATCCCAGAAATAGATGTCAGTACCCAGCTACAGTGGTGGACTGAGAGACTCATCCATTAGGATTCTCAGTTATTTACATGTTTGACACAAGGTCAAAATGACTCAGGATAATGGAAAAGTATAGGCTCCCTGTTATTACTTATATCTTTATGATCATCAAGACCACTTAGCCTATGACTCCAGATTATAATTCTACCATTTAGAACTATAACACCAAACAATATATAGTTCAAAAATCACATTTATCACAATATCTATGTTAGGGTGGAGAAACAGGTCAAGGGAAATAAGTAGGTTGATGAACAGAGAATTTAGAGTCTTTGAAGTTTTATCTTCCTTTATATGAGCATTTAAAGCCCCCTAAGAGGAGGGCAGGAGTAGGGAGGAAAGATTGAACCAGGCATTGAACTTGTCAAAGAAAGAAAAAGAGTGACCTGGAAGACTCTTAACAACATTTGCCAGAATCTTGATGAAGGGGCAAATGTGGATTAAATGAACCTTGAAGGAGAAGAGGTTGCCAGATGATAAAGGCAGAGAGTTCCTGGTAGCAATGGGGAGGAAGGAGATTCTACCTCCCCATCCTTGACCGATGAGTTGGTGGAATGTGAGTGAAAGTGCAGGTAGTGCTGTAAAGGGCAGCCAAGGAAATTTTTCCCATCAGGAAGGACCTATGTTTTGGTCTGTGAAAGAAGATGGAATGGGCAGGAATGGAAAAGTTTTTGAAAGAAAGCAAGTTTGAGAGGAAGGGATGGGATGGGTAGCTTTAGAGCAGAACTTTGAGGGGTGGAGGCGATGTTGGATTGAAGAGAATGTGATAATAAGAGCAATGGCATAGTGTAGTGATATTGGCCTCAGTAGCTTTATAATTATGATGTTTTGTGAAGAGCAGCATGATGCCAAAGAATGAATCCTCAGTTGTCATCAAAGGATATGGGTTGGATTCCTAATTCTTTACGTGTATGATTCTAGATGAGATGATTTGCATCTTTTAAAAATGTGGGCATTGGATTCAATGGCCTTATTGGGTCCCTCAATCCTTAAAGTTATGATCCTATGAATACAATACAGTCAAAATAATCTTCAACTGGGAGCCAGGACCTGAGTTTTTGCATTCACTAATTGTGTGAAATCTTAGGCAAGTTACTTCATCTCACTAAGTTTTAATTTCAACATTTATACAATGAAGGGTTTCATTATTTTATTTACAGACTTTTATTTCTTTTATTTAAAGATTTTAATTAAATTTAATTAATTAAAAAATTTCCAGCTCTGACTTTTTATGATTCAAAATGCTAACCAAAAAAAGGTACCAACAATAGTATAGCTTAGTCTATTTGCTTTCAGTATGCTGATAAAAAAGGTTTTTAGTACTCAAAGGCAGAGGCCAGATTAGTAACTCTGGCACCTCTCCCAGCTCATAAAATAAGACCTTGAACATAGTGGGTAATTACTAATGGTTGATGAATGAATGAATGAATTTACATATAGTACTTTACAAATTTTTGACATTTAATAGCTATTATTTCATTTGGTTCTCACAAGGATATGAGGTGGGCAGGGAAGTTATCATCCCAGTTTTATAGATGAGGCAAGGCAATAAACTTGTGACACTTTCTGAGGTGGTCCAAAAGTTTATCACTGGAAAGAATGCCCTTTAATAGCTCTTCCAGTTCTAAATTTATGATCTAAATATAGATATATGTGTGTACATACATACAGATATAGATGTAAGGAAATCCCACATGAAGAAATTTCTCTTTTCATTGCTAGTCAGCACTATCAAAACAGTTTGTAATCTTGGAGAATTGCCTAGAACGGTGGTATCAAACTTAAGTTCTTGCTGACTGCATATTGACTTAGAATGCCATAAATTAATATTATTTATTGTTATATATTTCCCATTCAGTTTTAATCTGGTTCAGGTTATACTTGAGAGCTTTGCAGACTATGGCCTGCTGGCCACAAGTTTGTTACCTTTAGCCTAGAACACTGAGAGAAATTAAATAGTTTGTCCAGAGACACCCAGATGTCAGAGGCGGGACATTGCAGTCCAGCTCAATGACCTTCTGAATACTAGCAATGGAAGATAGACTTTTCTTTAGATCTAATCAAGTCAACAAATTTTTATTAAATGTTCGCTAGGCACTGAGATAAGTGCTGAGAGTACACATAGAGGAAGAAAGAAAGATGTTCTCTGCAATCAAGAAGTTTACATTCTAATGAGAGAAGTCAACACCTAAAAGGAACCTGGAAAACAGGGCAAAATGAAGATATCCAAAGTGGAGGCATTGTAGAGAAATTCTGGGAGAGAGAAAGAATATAGACTTAGGAGGGAGACAGGGTCTGGGCTTCCATTTTAAAATGAAGGGGCTTGCCAATCAGGAAGAGGGATTGTGGGATTCAAATAAAGGATCTTTATTGATGAAGCCACAAGTCAGAGGAAAAATTTGATATTTCATACCAAAAATCAGTCAGAATAGATAGGAGTTGTGTAGTTAGACAGGAATCTATGTGGAAAAAAATCTAAAGGTTTAAATGTTCTATAAGTTTGAAAAGAATCGATAGCATGATATGGCAACTAAGATAATATGATCATAGACTGCATTAAGAGAGAAATAGATTCCAGAAATAAGGAGGTGATAATTCCTTGGATACTACCTTGGAAGAACTATATCTTGAGCATTATGTTGAATGCTGGCTGCCACTCTTTAAGGTAACATTGATAAACTGGAGAATATCTAGAAGAAGGAATCCAGGGTGATGAAGGGTCTTTAGTTTATAGCCCATGAAGAACAGTTAAAGGAATCTAAAGAGCCATATATTCAGAATCAGAAGACTTTAAATGTGATCTTTTAGAAGGTGAAAGATTTTCAACCATTTAATCCATTGCCATCATTATACAGATGAAGAACTGAGACCCATTGAGGTTAAGGGAATCGCCCAATTAGAATGTAAGCTTCATGAGGTCAAGGACTATTTGTGTTTTTTTTTCTCTGCATCCCCAACACTTGGTATATCCATGAAATGCATAGTAAGCATTTAACAACTGCTTTGTTATTGATTGATTTTTCAAGGTCACAAAAAGTAAGCAATGAAACTGAGACACGATAATGAGTTCTCTGACTCCAAATTCAGCCCTTTCCACTGGACTGTGATATCTTCAAGTAAATAAAAGACTGTCAGGACATAAAGAAGCAGAATAAAGCTTGATCCCCTTGTTCCCAGGGCAGAGCTAAGAGGAATAGGCCAAAGTATCAAAAAGGCAAAATCAAGCTTGATGGCAAGAGAAACTTTCTAATGATTAGAAGTATCCATTAGAAGAACTGGCTGCTTCTGGAGGTAGTTCTTTTCCCTTCATTGAAAAACTTTTAAATAAGACTGTGTGACTACTTAGGTAGGTTGTAGAAAAGATTCTTTTTACAAGTAAAGATGCATGGATTAAAGAAGATGATGACTAATTTATTTATTTATTTATTTATTTATTTTTAAACACTTGTACTTCGGTGTATTGTCTCATAGGTGGAAGATTGGTAAGGGTGGGCAATGGGGGGTCAAGTGACTTGCCCAGGGTCACACAGCTGGGAAGGATGACTAATTTATTTGAACCATTCAGATTCTCTTTTACTTTCTGGTTCATTTTGTTCATCTAAACACAGCTTTTGCCATTAAAAAAAAGAATAAAAAAAAACAGAAATTGTGACAAAAGAGGGACATGTGTCTTGGAGGACATAAAAGAAGGAAGATTCTCTCAAAAAATTTTCAGGTGTTTGTCCAATCATCTGAAATGATCCTGCCCCTATTGAACTAGAGAAAAGATAATATTTCAAAATCACTTATGGTCATTTCATTTGGGATTGAAATGAGACTATTTGATCATATGTATCAAATTTTAGTCCTACAGTTGCCATTATGGTTGAGTAGCTAAATCAAAATTGTTAATTATCTTCTGTCAGTAATTTCATGAAGAATAATCGTGTTTTCATCAGCAGCAAGAAAACTGTTTAGGTAACAGATGAGCTACAGACCCGAGGCTCTCTGCTGTAATCATAGTGATCTGACTAGGTTTTTTTTTATTAGATAAATCTGTTCATTAATGACTAAATCCAAATGGCCATTTAACATAGCTTGTTTTCTTTGAAAAATAGACAGTGACAAAGACAAAGACAAAGAAGGAGTGGGAGGGAAAGAGATGGAGAAAGAGGGAGGGAAGGAGAGAGAGAGACAGAGACAGACAGACAGACAGACAGACAGAGACAGAGATGGAGAGAGACAGAGAGACAGAGAGAGAGAATTCTAAAAGCAGGCATCAGTAGGGTTTAGTTCACTTTCATTTTGGTTAGTGGAAAGAATAAAGATATTTTTACATGGGTATATGTGTGTGTGTGCATGAATCTAGACACACATATACATATGTGTATTACATACTATATAGCAATATGCTTTTAAAATATCAGGAGATAATGTCTCTAGTTCATTTGTTGTTGGGATGGTTAGCTGAGTGGCAGTACTGCTTGGAAAATTCCACCAAATGAAAAGGAAAACATTTATCTTGCTTAACAACTTGGTTGAAAATTTCTTCAGTTTCATGGTTCCCTTTTCCAGAGGAAAGATGCATTAGTCTATAGCAGTGATTCCCAAAGTGGGCGCCACCACCCCCTGGTGGGTGCTGCAGCGATCCAGGGAAGCGGTGATGGCCACACTTTTTTTGTATCACATTCTATTCTGAGTTCAATAAATAGTTTCATCATTTCCAGGGGGCGCTAAGTAATATTTTTTTCTGGAAAGGGGGCGGTAGGCCAAAAGTGTTTGGGAACCACTGGCTATGGTAATGAAACACCAACTATTGGGCAAAACCCAGAAATATGAGGAGGTAGCACTGAAATGAACATTGACTTTTATATGATCTAACCAAAGGGTCCTACTTAACATTTAAAAAATATTTTAATATAAAGTTTTATTGCTCTTATATTTTTAGATTCCTTTGATTTCCCTATGTATTCCACACATCATCTCCTAGAAATCTATCCCTTATTCACAAAGAATAAAATAGAGACTATTGCAGAAGTATGTATCAAAGTGAAATATAGGACTGAGACTATGAAACAGGTAATTTAAGTTCATTTTTCACATATATATGTGTGTATATATATATGTATATATATATATAGGAATGAAAATACACACACATTTATATATGTATATATATGTGTATAAATGTTGTGGAATGAAAAATCTATACCAATTGTTTTAGTAGACCACTGTTCAAATATATATATATATATATTTTTTTTTCTAACCTGACCTGTGATACCATTTTTGTAGGAAGCTCCCAGTGATATACTTTCTTTTCCAGAACACTTCTTTATCTTCCTTGCAAATGAAGATCTTAGAGAGTGATTTATCTATTTATATCTCTATTTAGAATATATATACACACATATATCTGCATACATATACATATAAAACACATATATGTGTAAATGCTCACAAATACCAAAACACACATTTGCACATGCATATATGCATGTACATATGCACAACTACTTGTGTGACCATATGATACATGTATATACATGTGTGTGCACAAATACACATATATGGGTATAAATTTGGACCAGAATTTTGATTTTAGTTATACAGAAAACTACCTCTACCTGTGATGTTTAACACTGGCTCTGCAACCTCCTAGGGCACATGAGATTAAGGGACTTGCCCTGGGTCCTTCTGACAGAATCCTGAGCTCTGTCTTCTATGCCACACTATGATTCTAATATTTATTATAATTTAATGTATTTATGTATATATTGATATATATATAATATAATTATAATGAAATATTTAAAATAATATTATAATATAAATGTCTTGGGCTTAATAAATGTGTATTGACTTGACTTTGATATTTTTTCACTCTCATGTAGAAAGAACCAGCAATGCAGCAGGTTGCTTTATGACATTAAAAGGATATTTAGTAGCTATATCTTTTTAGATATAATGGGGCTCTCAGAGATCCCTAAATTCTACTGGGTCCCAGAAAAGTTGTGCCTTGTCCACAGTCTCTGAGGGAGTTAGTAATGGTAGCATGTCTAGAACTTTGATCTCCTGACCCTGAGTCCAGAGACCTTTCCACTATTCCAAGCTATACAAGCAGGGAAATGGCACCAAAGCTCAAGTGGTTCTTACCCTCTTGGTGGATCTGCACTTGGAATCATAGAACTAGAGCTGGAAGAGTCCTCTGAAACCACGTGGTCCAACTACTCGTCTTACAAATGAGGAAATGGATCAAGGGTCTTGGCCAAGATCACACAGCCAGTAAGTGGCAGAAGCAGGACTAGAACCCAGGTCCTTTTGACCCTGAAGCCAATGACCTTTCCACTGTGCTCCTTTCCCTGTTGTGGGATGGTGTTTGCATCCTCCTCATAACATGTTTTAACATGAAGATTTACACAGCCATCTGGCATTATGCATTTCCCTTCAGGAGAACTTAATGCTCACTCTTTGAACATTGTGAAATGAAAATCTGTACCAATTGCCTCATTAGACCACTATTCAGTTCTTAATGTCTAAAAGGATCAATTTGTTTGAGGAAAATGCACGGTAATCAGTGTAAGTGTCAAGTGCAACAGAAAACTGGATGCCATTTTCTCTGATTGTTACCAAGGCTGTTTTGTAAAATGTTGTTTGCCAATTTTCTAATTTGTTGCTATCTAGTCCAGGTTCTCTTTTCTCTACTCCCTCCCTTCATCCCCCTCCCCTTCAGCTCTTGCTTTCTACTATAAAAGTCTGCAGGATAATCACAGCAAGCATTTATTAAGCATCTACCCCACAGGATACTACCAGGTCCTGGGAAAGATACAGATACAAAATGTAGATACACTCTGAGCCTGCCTTCACGGAGCTTACCAGTGACCAAGGATACATGGAGGTAGATTGGGAAATGGTGAAGGGGCTGGGATGTTGGGGAATCCCTCCCAGCTTTGAATCTGTTCCTTTTTTTTTTTATCAGTTTGAAGTGGCACCTTCGAATTTCATAGCCCAAGCAGCAGATAAATATTTATAGTCAGGCATCTTCAGCCTAGAAATCCTGTCATATATTGTGAAGACAGAGGAGCATATGTTTGCTTCTGCAGCCCATGGTGGGCATTCTCATTTGATTAATAGTAGAACATCTTGAGCTTAAAGATATCTCTCTGAGTGTACAATTCCTGCTGCAGGTGTCCCTACAGTTTTAAGCTATTAAAGCTTGAACCTTTTAATATTCCTGAACTTAATTTCCCTTTTCCGTTAAATGGGACTTAGAGTGTCTATTTCATATAGTTTTTATTATGGGGATAAAATTATATGGGATAACATGTTTAGAGCAAAAGAAAACCTCTGAGGCCATCTTACCCAATTTAATAGATGTACAAAGTGAGACCCAAAAAAGATGGAGCAAGTATCTGAATAGAAAACCATGGCTGGAGTCAGGAAGGCTTGAGTTCAAATGTAACCTCAGACACTTATTTGCTGTGTGATCCTGGACAAGTCACTTAAACTCTTTTTTCCTCAGTTTCCTTCAATTCTAAAATGGGAGTAATCATAATACCTATCTCGCAGGGCTGTTGTGAGAATGAAATGAGAAAATATTTCTAAAAAGAACTGTGCTCTGCCACATAGTAAATGCTACAGTATATTATATATTTATATCATATAAATATATATTTTACATATATATTCTAGTAAATGCTTACTACCTTCTCTTCCCTCAAGGGAACTAAGGTGATAAATGGTAGAGTCCGTATTTGAATCAAGATCCTCAGATTCTAAATCTAAACTTCCTTTCACTGTCCTAAGATACCTCTCAGTGGCATAATGTATGCCAAGCCTTTAAAATTGTAAAGTGTTATCTATGAGTTATTATTATAATTACACTAGACTCTAACCACAAATGGAATTAAGTGATCTTTGAATTGGACCCTTCCAATAATATCAGCTAACTAGGATAGAATTTAACACTCTTAACACCCCTTTTCCCTAAACTCCTATTGCTCTGTCTGTGTTGTTGACAAAAACAATATTTGATTTTACTTCTCTAAACCATAAGCATAGCAACCTTTATCATTTAAAATATCATCACCAAGGGAGTGAAGTTAAACATTACACAACTTCTTCCATATCAGAATTATTTCTTTTATAGTCAGTCTGTGTCTCAATGTCATACTTTTTTTTTTCTGAAGAGAACAAGATGTTTGTTTTCCTCCAGTGCCAAATCCCCTGGTTTGAAAACATTTTCTTCTTTTTCTCCCCCAGCTGAATTCTAATCTGAACCATAACATCTTGGCAACCAAAAGCTGGAAAGGTGCCTTGAGATCACTTGATCTGACCCTTCCCATTTTATAGACCAGGCGTCAGATTAATGTCATGAAATCACAAGGTATTTGTACTCCGTTTTTATCCTCATCAACTCTAGAAGGAGATATTAGGAAATCAGTAAACCAAGAGTCAGTATTCCCTTGGAGCTGAAATGTATTTCTAGTACCCAAAGGAGAGCTCTGTAGACAGGCTGAGAGCTCTTCAATCGAGTAGACACACAAGAATTAGTGTGATAATGGCAGGCAGAAGCCCTAGCCTGTCATTGGAGCATCATCATGTCATCCATAAACCTAGTGACAGCCTAACCTTGCAGGGCAGATAAATACAAAGTTATGGTTTTAAAACTATCCATTGGCACTAAATGACATCTCAAAGGGAGCTAGGCAACCCCACTGGTCAGATGAGAAAAGAAGATATTGTATATATCTTTTGAAAAAAAAACTTTTAACCCTCATTTTGCTTATGGAAAGAGAAGCAAAGTGTTCTTTTGGAATGTCTCTTGAATGAAACTCCTGCTTGTACTCAAATAAATAGATTTTCATCTGTTTTACAAAGAATGAACCAGAGACTTTTGGTGTGAAGGACAGTCTAAATTATAATGCATCACTAGCAATGAGAGCAAATGGAACCAGGAGACCAAATGCTCTCACAGAGTCAGCCAAAAAAAGAAGAAAAAGGGATATTTTTGGCAGTAGGTTAACTACATCCATCTTGTGAACATTTATGACACTCAAAATGTCCTGTTGATTTGGGCTAAAAGGAGAATCTTTGTTTAAAGCTTCCAGGACATTTTAGCTATGGATATATTGCTGTATCCATGGTTTTTTTCAGAGATCCTCATTACAACATCATCAAAGATCATGTTTTTGCTTCAGCTAAAGGTTTGGTAAATATAGATCATAGGATCTTGGATTAAAAACTTGAAGGGACCTTAGAGATCATTTAGTCTAACTCTTATTCTCTAAATTAAAAGTGCTCATTTAATGAATTATAGAACCATACATTTAGGACTAGAAGGGACCTTAGAAACCATTTAGTTCAATCCATCCATTTTAATAGATGAAATACTAAGGTCCATGTGGAGTAAATTAACTGTCCAAGAATTACATAGGCACTAAGTGTGAAAAGTGGGATTTGAACCTGGTGCCTCTGACTCAAAATCCAGAGTCCTTTCTACTATATCACACTAACTCAAACATAAGAAAATCTACTTAGTCCAGCTGAACAAATATATGTATTAAATCATTTGGTTAGAAAATCATAAATCCATTATCTATTACAAGAAGCCTTAGTATTTCTATTAATGACCAATTCCCCCAAAGAGCCAATTCCCTTTTACTCCCTCCTTTATCAGTCTTCATTCTCACATGACAATGTGAAAAGATGGAATAGAGTTGAGTTGGTTGGCAAAAGAAATTAAAAATGAGTAATACTACCTAGAAAGTTGTCAAACTTGGGTACTGATATTTGAATCAGATTACCTAATCATCTTTTTTTTTCCAAATGAGGAAGTTGAAAACAAATTTTTAGGAAAAAAAATCACTGTTGTTATTTGGGTCTCAGAATAAGTATACGCCTTGTGGTTCAGGTCTCAGACCACTTAAATGAAACTGTTGTTATTTGTGAACTCCTAGTCCCATCTCACCATCTGCTTATCCTGAAATGATGCCTTTTTATTCATTCAATTATTCAACAAACATGTATCAAGAATCCATTATGTATATAAACACTGTGCTTAGCAATGAATAGTTATAACTTCCATCCATGTCAACCCTGACCTTACCTACCTACTTTTATGTGGAAAAAACTTATCTGAGTACTGGGCTTCCCCAGCTCTTTCTAAAATTTTTAGGAAACGGGTTTGTTGTACATACATTGCCTGAGTTCAACTTCCCTTCTATATATAGTACCCCATATTCAATAAGCCATATCCCATTTCTTTGATGCAGACTTTGTTCCTCCATTATCCTTTCCCAAATGTCATTTAAACCTTAGTCCTAAATGGTCCACCACAGTGATCAATAGAAAATCATTGGCATGGAGAAAATATGAATCATGTAACTATGGAAAAATATTCTAAATAAATGAATAAATTTAAAAAATAAAAAAGGTTTTGAACAATGATACATATATGACCCAATGGAATTGCTCATCATCTCTAAGAATGGGGATGGAAGAGAAGAAGGAAAGAACATAAATCATGTAACCATGGAAAAAAACATTACTAATTAACTAATTAAAATCATTAGCATGAAGTAATTTCATCTGTGCTTAGCTCAAGCCTTCATGGGTGGGTGACCCCTTTGTTTTTAAGGTAATAATATTACTGCACTTTTATATTAAAATTTAAACTCTAGTTTTCTTGACCTCTTCTTCTCTTTTGTTTCTTCATTATCATGATGGTCTTATGACCAATTCCCACTATTATAGAGTCTGGCAAAATCCATATGTCATCCTGGAAGAACGAAAGTCCCCATTCATACCTTTCCTTCCAAATCCCTTGGGTAACATATTTACGGTAATACATTCATAGATGGAATTAACAAAATTAATCATGATTACAATCGATGAACTTTCATCTCCTACCTCTGGGAAGGACCTCATTATTGCTTTTAGATTATTGTAACCACTTGGACCCCATAACAATCAATGAGCTTTCTCTAGCCCCAGCAGCAGCAGCAGAGTAGCAGAATGTGTGGGAAGCCAATGAGAGAAGCAGTCTCAAATAGATAAAAATCTGAGATTCCTCTTTTGACTCCTTTTCTGATCCACACCTTTTCTTATTGAAATGTTTTAAGTTCCTAGCAAGTCAACAGTTAAGAGGTTAACAATTTCTCTCCAAGACTAAAGACAGAAATTAAGCAAAAGGCTGCCTAGACTCTGAATATGTTTCTAGACACCTCAAAGTCAATAATGGACAAAATTTAGACAAAACTTCCTCCAGTGGGGGCTATTCATATATATATATATAATTATATTATTATATGATTATATATTATATATATAATAAACTCCATGCTCCTGGAGACAGAGGTGGAAGCATGAGATAAAAGATCTTCTGTGTCCTTCTTATCCACTAAGCCATCCTTATCAGAGATGATAAATAGATCTCTAGACAGAATGAATATTGGCTTTAGAGTCTAAGGACATTGTTTGGAATTTGGGTTCTCTTACTATGTTTGTGACCTTGGTAAAGTTGTTTCTGTTCTCTGAGCTTCAGCTTCCTCATAAAATAAGGGGGTTTGACCAACTCTCTAAGTTCCTATCCAGATTTCTGCTTTTATAGAATAGGTTTCCATAGAATATTCTTTAAGTTCTACCTAATAATGTAAACTTCATAAGAGTTTCTTAATTTTTTACAGGTGCTCTGTTATTTTTCAGTCATGTCCAACTCTTCATGACCCCATTTGGTGTTTTCTTGGTAATGACTGGAGTGGTTTTCTATTTCCCTTTCCAGCTCATTTTACAGATGAGGAAACTGAGGCAAATAAGATTAAGTGATTTGCCCAAGGAAACATAGGTAGTAAATGTACAAGGCCAAATTTGAACTACGGAAGATGCCCAGCACTCCATCTATAAAGCCACCTAATAAGTACTAGTAAGTTTTACTATTAAACTAGACATTTACCAACTCTCTTACTCTAAACAGATGAACTGTTTATCTCTCTCAACCTCAGTTTTCCCATCTGTAGAAGGGAAAAGATAACCCTCAAAGAGTTTGAGGATCAAATGAGATAAACTGTATAAAATACTTTGAAAGCTTTGAAGTATCAAATATGTGGTGATCTTCAATGATTATACTATGTCCACATAGTTTGTGTGTATGATATAATAACAAAATGACTTGATAGACCATCAATTAATTAGCTAAACAATAAAATATTCATTAAAAAGCCAATCTGTGCCTTCCAAAATGTTAGGCATTAGAGAGTGTACATGTGTATACTTCTGTGTCTATATCTGTATAAATTAAAGTATGATATATATTCTGTACTCTCAAAAAGGTGAGAAAAATAGTCAGTGTAATGAGATTTCTAAGAAGAGTGAGGACACAGCTAGCTAATAAAATCAAGGAAGCTTTCCCTACTAAGAAAGCCACCTACAAATAGGAAATAAAAACAGCCACCTATAGACAGACTAGATTAGTATTCATAGGCTGGCTCAATTTGCTATGGTGGCACCATCTATTGGTTTAAGTGGAAGAAAAAAGATAACAAAATTAATAAGAACTCTTCATGTTGGAGAAATTTGACTCAAGGGTTCCTGGGTAGCTTTTTTCATGCTTAGCCATGTATCTCATATTTCTGGGGATATCTTGTCTGCTGACATATCCTGTAAGTTGCCCCAAATCTTCTGATCCTCAATTTCCTAACCTGAAAAATGTGGAGGTTGCCAATATATACAAAGCTCCCTAAGTTCTTGTCCAATTCAAGCATCCAAGGGAAATGTTTCATATTTCTCTCTCAAAGACAAGAGAATTACGAGTAAATAAAAGATGTTCTTTAGTGCCTGTTTTGTTGTAATTTATACTTCCTACCACCAGGTTAATATTCCTACAGCAACATAGTACCTTGTTCATTCTATTCAAAATCTTCACTCCTCTTTTTCTATAGAACAAAACTTAGACTCTCTTGTCTATTGTCTAAGATCTGCCATGATTTGTTCTCTGTGCCCCAGTGGATGGCTGAAAGTTAAAAAAAAAACAGATTTCTCCACAGTGTAAGGAAAATTTTCTTTAATGAATAGAATTGTCCAAAAGTAGAATGTACAAAGAAGCAGTCACTGAAGTCCTTTTTTTTTTTTTAAACCCTTGTACTTTCGGTGTATTATCTCATAGGTGGAAGATTGGTAAGGGTGGGCAATGGGGGTCAAGTGACCTGCCCAGGGTCACACAGCTGGGAAGTGGCTGAGGCCTGGTTTGAACCTAGGACCTCCTGTCTCTAGGCCTGACTCTCACTCCACTGAGCTACCCAGCTGCCCCCTGAAGTCTTTTTTAAGGAGGCTGGATGATCATTTATTGTTGGAGAGGGGATTCTTATTTAGTATAGGTTTAATCATATGTAGTTTTTTCAACTTTGCAAAATGATTCAGATGCATTTTTATTATAAGGTATTCCGCCCATTTTATAAAAAAGGGGAACTGAGTCTTAGAGGAATAAAATGATTGATTCCAGCAAGTCATAGGTAGTTATTGGGACTTGAAACAAAATTTGAATTTCTACTCCAAGGTTTTTATTGTTTTATGAGGCAGGCCAAGCCCACTGATTGTAAGTATTTTTCAGATTGCAAAGATATGGAAGATATGGATGAATATGTCAGAAAATAGCAATCATTCTGGGTTAGAGATGCTGTTATGCTGTGAATTTTAAGACAGACATTATTAACTATGCTAAAACTATAAACAATAGGGAAGTAAGAAGGAAATATGATATTAGTGACAGATTATGGGAAGAATGGAAAAAAGGACAATAAATGTGAAGACAGTAGAAATAATAGAAACCCATTTTTAAAGTCTTTATTTGAAATACATGGAAAAGACCTTTCTCAGTAAAAAAGTATTTTATGCAATGTTTTTTCAGAATAATTTTCAGAATCTTTTTCTGCCTTTCAAAAAAATCTTGGTTTGGGGGCATAGTCTGGGGAGAATTGTATTCATACCACTATAGAATATCCTCTCCATCTTTATAAATTATAATCTTAGTAAATGTAAGAAACTGCATTTTCTACTTTCCTACTGCCCTGCCTAGAACCTTATATAGTGTAGATTATTTGATGATGATAACAATTTTATATTATTTTCATTTTCACTCCCTTCCATTTTTTAGGACAGATAAATACCAACTTTATTTTGCATGATTTCTCCTTTAGTAATTGGTATTCATCATCAACACAGTATCTACTTACTTGTAAGAGATCATTAGAACAATTGAAGAAGGATTCAAGACCCTATTTGCAGGAAACATAAGGAAGTTTGCATTAAAAATGTTGACATTGGTTTTTTGCTCTGCCTTAGCCATCAGAGGATTCAGGGAGGGGAAATTAAAAAACGTTCATTTTGGGGCATAGTGTCTGCTGTTTCAGACTCATCTTGTCACTCGGGAAGACAGATTGGAGTAATTTACTTACATTATTTTGTTTTTCCTCTTTTTAGGGGTAAATATTTGCTAAAAACGAAATAAGTGAATAAAATGGTAAAATTCTAGTAGGAAAGGGTCATTTAAAAGGTGTTTTACAATCATGGATTCATAGACATTTGATTTAGAAGGGATCTTAGAGCTCATTAGTCCAAACTTTTCATCTTACATTCCTAAATTCACTTATTGGCAGTGCCAGAGCGAGAATTGTCTTTCCTCATTCCCAGTCCAGTTCTCTGTCTACTATTTATGGTGACATGAACAAACTGAATGATCAAATACATTATTTCTTGTAAAGGAGCCAAATCAAATAAGAGGGTTTCTAACATTATATATAATAACCAGGTTGTGTGGACAGGCTTAAAATTTTCATAGAACAATTATGGAACAAATGGCCATGTTATAAAATTTACTTTGAGATCAATCATGCCAACACCCTAACATCCTGATAGTTTTCCTCAGCAACATAACTTCAAATCATAACATTATCTTTTCTGTCTCTTTGCTGAGTTCCTTCTCAATTCTTCCTTAAACATTGGTAGATATGAAATTCACCAGCTTGTACCACTGGCCAGTGGCAGTATTGAGCATTCATACTGATTTCTTGGTTTTGCATAGTCTAAGGGGAAAAACAAATGTGTCGATACTTGGTTGATTTCATGTTGAATGAATTGACTGAAAAATTCAAGTAAACTAATGGTCTTGATTTATTAATTTATTCACTACACTGATCCATGTCACCAAGCTTACCAGTTGCCCTAGCATCATCTTGACAGACACAGATACTCCTACTTTTGACTCTCTGTGATGTGAATTATCCTACTATTATCTCAGTTTACTCCTATGGGAAATGAGAATGTTACCTATGTATATAGCAGAGTGATATTATTAAATTAGCATGTTAACATCATTTATTTTTAGTTACTTGAAGAAAAGTCATTCTGCAGATTTCTGGCACTATTGTGATTCTTTGCAGTCACTGATCAGGAAAATGTCCAGATTGTTTTTACCTGTGAGAAACATTATGAAGTTGATTTCTATCTTTACACCAATTGGTTTGATTTTTTCTTATGTTTAATATTAGCTCAAATTTACATAATTCTTTGTGGTTAACAAAAATACTTTCCTAGCAACAATCCTGTGAAATAAGTGGAACAAATATTACAATCATTTGGCAGCTTCATAAATGAAAAAGAATAAAATTTTTTCCAAGACATTTGGCAATTTCTAGTGAGTTGTTGCTTCTGGACCTCTGGTACTGGCTGGTCTTTTGATTCTCAATGAAGGGCTCTTGCAACTCCATTGTTAACCACTGTTTTGGGTAACATGTTTTGTTTTTCTTTGTCAGTTGCATTTTCTGGCCTGGGCTTTACAACCTTCTACTTAGCTGGGAAGTTGCACTGTTTCACAGAGAATGGGCGTGGGAAAAGCTGGCGACTCTGTGCAGCGATTCTGCCTCTGTACTGTGCCATGATGATCGCCCTGTCACGCATGTGTGATTACAAGCATCACTGGCAAGGTGAGCCCTGGGGATGTCTCCTCCTTCTTGTACCTATCTGCATTTGGAAGGATGCTCTATGGGAAAGGGGATGGATTTCCTTTTCTGTTTGACCACATTGAGTTTTGTTGTAAAAATTCTCTACATTGTCCTGAGCTCTATTATGTTTCAAAAGATAAAGTTGTATGAACATAGTCACTTGGAAAGACCTGAAGTACATGCTTCTATATTGGGTAAATTTGTTAAACAACAAAACTGATTTTTTTTTGTTAACAAATGCAATCAAGATAAATGGCATGGAGGATGCTCACCATCCGTTGCTCTTTTCCAGGAGTTGGGGGATTAGGAGTAAACTCAAGTGGTATACTTTGGAGAGAGAGCTCTAGGCTAAGGATGACCTCAGTTCTCATATTGATAAAAGGAAACTGGCTCCTCCAGTTCTGTTATGTGTTGTATATGGGTTCTATAGTATCACAAACCATGAATCTAGATTAAAACAGATGGCTATGAACATCCCAGCCTGCCTTCCCCATACCATCCACCATGATGATGCCTTGATATCAAAAAGACCTAAAACCCCAAAATTCCAGCTGTAGTTGTGCCAGTCTTAACTAGTCCTTCCTTCATACATTATTTGTTCTTTCCATATTCTCTCTCTTTGCCACATGTAAGTCAATTCTATCAACCAGTTTTGTGAGATATACTAGCCTCCTTCCTAATATCTAGCTCCCATGAATAACCTGGTGGCAAAGCCATTATAATCAGGTATTCTTTCCTTATTTTAGCAGTTTCCCATAGCCCCAATGCTCTGGAAGCTTCCCCAGAGGAATCTCTCCTTCATTGTACATGGTGCCTCTTCTGCTCTCTTCTGCCTGTTCACTTTGCAGTGTCCCATTCTCCCTTCTGAAGCAAGAGTGAGAGTTGTCCCTCAAAGGAATTCCTTTATGTAATTTTGCCGATGGGACTGTCAGTTGGTCAAAATATTTTCAAATTTCTTCTATGGAACCTGCCTTCATACCCAACTTATGAACCTTTTTATACCTAAGGACTGAATATTACACTTCAGTATTTGGTAATGTTGTTACTTCCAAACTTGGTCACCCTATTCACCAGACTTTGTCCTGAGTCACTTTTTATTATTAACACACACGCTATACATTCTACAGCCAACAATTAAAGCAATCATTTCCCAATGAAGATGGTAATGATAACATTATTGAACTAAGTGTATGGCCTCCCTAGAAATCCTGTGTGAAGTGAACCCTACCTCTCATTTAATTGAATGGGTTATAAATAGTAAATATATTTTAAAAATCATCATGTCACTATAATTATTTTTTGTCTCTGAAATTATCTGTTACACCAGTAATTTTATGGATCCTGATATACTGCAGATTAAATCATGTCCCCATGAGCCATAACAAAAGAATTTCCTGACAAAAATATGATAGAACACAGTTATAAGGTAAATATATTAGTGTTGTTCTGCAGTAGAAGCATTGTGAAGGAGTTTAAGTGTGTGATAATCATTAAGAAAGCTCTTCTTCCTTCCATCCTTCAATGGACTATAATCTCACTGACAGGAGTGCTTCTTCACTAACACCAGGTTCTCTTTCTCATCTTAGTCCAAATATTTTGACTTTCCTCCATAAGCCCAATATGCTAGAAAGCTTGCTCTGATTATTTTAACATTTTATAGGTATAAATGTAACTCGATCTGTTCCTGTGTTATCTTTCTGTCTTGTCAAATTACCAACCTATCTCATTTTCTGGCTCATTTCCTTAATTATGTCTTTTACACCACTCGTCACACATATTGTAGTTAGTTAAATGATATATCATGCTCCTGTCCACCATGTATCTTTCCATTGACCTCTGGCTCACATGCAGTTGAAGTTTTCTGAGTTATTAAGGCTCACTGATTAGCAGTCATATTGATATTGGAAAAAAGATGCATTCAATAACCTGAAGTTATTGAAAAGCAGCACATAATTTCCTTTCTTTCTTTCTTTCTTTCTTTCTTTCTTTCTTTCTTTCTTTCTTTCTTTCTTTCTTTCTTTCTTTCTTTCTTTCTTTCTTTCTTTCTTTCTT
>NC_058131.1:634016462-634040669 GCF_016433145.1 Gracilinanus agilis
TTTCTTAGTTTCTTCCTTTGTTTCTTCCTTCCTTCCTTCCTTTCTTCCTTTGTTTCTCTCTATTTAGATTATATATGCTTGATTTTAGAGAAAACTGGAGGCTTCATAATTCAGGAGTGTTTACTCAAGTGTAAGAAAATACAAATGCAAAACGTACAGCTAGCATTAAGATAATTTTAACACAATTTAAGTTATTTCAAATTTTCTTTTTTAATGTAACAAAAATGTATTGAGTTTACTGAATGAAGAATCCTGGCATCCAGGTGGTACCAGATAGGGTACTAGACCTAGAGTCAGGAAGACTCATCTCACTGAGTTTGTATCTGGCCTCAGATTTCGCTAAAATGAACTGTAAAAGCAGACAGCAAATCTCTTCAGTATTTTTGCCAAGAAAACTCCAAATGGGGTCATGAAGAGTTAGACACAACTAAAACAATTGAACACCACCAACAAATATCCCATTTTGCTAGACTTCAGAAAAATAGGAGAATTAAATAAAACAAAGTGTTTGACCTAGATTCAAGTCCTGCCTCTGACACATATTGGCTGAATGACCCTAGGCTAGTCACTTAATCTATTGGTATTTTGGAAAATTCTCTGAGGCAATAAGTTATATAGAAAGTGTCAACACGCATTAATAAAAGGTTTTTTTTTTTCATCCAGGAGTTCCCTCTATCCATGAATTCATAGGACCTGTCCTTATTCCCCTAAAACTGTTAGCAGAATTTTAATAACTCAACAATCAACTAAAATGTTGGGGGAAAACATTTTAGGGAATTGGCATGATGAGGAGAAAGCCTCAGAAGCAGTAAGAATGGGCTATGCCCCATGCATAAGAAATGATTATTTCATTTTTTCCCATAGTAAAGAGTTAAGTGAGAATGTTTGAAAAGTATCATAGCCTAAAGATATATAACCAAAAGTCAATAGCAACATCAACAAACACAAGAGAATTTGTCACCTTCTGGTGACATCTCTATCCAGATTGAAATTGGAATATGTCATCATCAGTCTTTTGGGGATAGTTTATTATCAGTACCAATCCTCATAATCAAATGGAAAACTCACCAGTATGTACTGATCCAAATATGTCTAGATAAATGTCTCAGCTGTGTCAGTGATTTTTTTTGCTAGATTTCTTTTAACAATAGACTGATTTATGCTGCCTATTTTATTTCTCAAGCTTTTCATAGAACTATGTTATATATATATATATATATATACATATATATATATATATATACATGTGTGTATATCTGGGTGTCTGAATGTATTTTTGTGTGTGTATATGTATATATATATACTTATTATATAGTAGACGACTTCTTAGCTATTTTATAGTAAAAATTTTTCTTATTAAATTTGTGCTGGACTAGATGACTGCTATGGATCCTCTCAGCTTTTGGATTTAGTCAATGCATATTTACTAAGTTGTTCCATATATATATTTGTGTCTTATGCTCCCTACTAGATTATAAGTTCTATGAAAGCATAGTCTATCTCCATTTTGGTGAACTTATGGTACATATACTAGAGCATGCCTGAGGGGGCTGATTCCTTCCCCCATACACACACATACCTGAAGACATTTCTCCTATCACCTGCTCCTGTCCCCAACAGCCTAATGGGAGCACTTTCTCCTTCCCCTGTCTGGGGTAAGGCGGGGGGTTCACATGTAGTGTGAGGGTTGCAGTTTGGGCATTTATCTCTCAAAGGTTTGCCATCACTGGTCTATCCTAACTAATTTCATTTTCTGTCTCTTTTAATGAATGCTTATTGTATGAATTTTAGGAAGCTTTTATTCTTAGCAAAAATATTAGCAAAAATATTAAGTGGATGTTTATGAGCACTGAGGGAAGTAGCAATTGCTTGGAACTAGCAGAAGTTCATTAAAAAAACAAGTCATACTATACTAACTTCATTTCTTTTGGGACATTGTTACTATTAAAGAAGGCATTTAAAAATAAGATGGTAAAAGACGTTGTCAATGAGAATATAGCTTAATAGATTCAAATCTAATGGAACAACAATCAGGTCCAAAGACTGATAAATTAATAGATTCAGACAAAGGTATGGAGTAAAGTCTCTGGGAGAATGCTGCAGCATTCCATTCTTGGCCATCATCTCATCAATAGTTTTATCCTTGGAAGAAGGTGTTTATTGCATGTTTATCAGATTTTCAGGTAACACATAAAATAAAGGGAAGGTTATTATCCTAGATAAAACATGATTTATATTCATCTGGGTTAGAATGTGAGATTAAATTAGACAAGATAAACTTTAATATGAATGAATATTCATTGCCACAGTTTAGTTGTAAAAAATCAACTGTAAATATATAAGATGGAAAGGGTATGGAGCAAGAATAGTTCAGGTTAAAAAAATGTCCTAGTGGTTATTTGGTTATTATGTTCCTATATTTGACATGGCAGCCAAAAAGTAAATGTAAAGTCTGTAATTTTATTATTAGCATATTGTCCTGATCAGGGGAAGTTAAGGCCTACTATATTGTGTCCTAATCAGGTCATATGAAACATTGGATTTAGTTCTGGGGGCCATGTTTTAAAAAGAACATTGACAAGTCAAAGCTTATCAGGAGTGTAATCAGCGTGATAAAGGTTTCAAGACCATATTAAGATATTCTTTTGAAGGAATTGGGAAAAGATTGTCACTGAGGCAATGAATTAAACATGTTCTGTTCAAGCTGTAGAAGACAGAACTAGCAATGAAGGATGGAATCCAATCCAACAAGTATCTATTAAGCATCTATTATATGCAAAAACAAAAATAAGTATTATAGCATAGTAGATAGAGGATCAACTTCAGAGTCAGTATAACTTATGTTCAAGTCTTATGTTGGGCTTTGTTATTCTTGTCTAGTCACTTAAACTCTTAGTGCCCCAGGAAATTCTTTAAGAATATAAATTGCAGTCTTTCTGATTTGTACGGATAGAAGAAATTTCCTCACCAAGCACTTCCTAGATTTCTCAAATAACAAAATAGCATGTGTGTGTATATGTGTATGTGCAGGGATGGACAAACAATTAAGTACTATGCCAGGTATAAGTTATACTGAGACAAAAACAAAACAACAAAAAGATCTCTTGCTCTCAATGAGTTTGCATTCTATTAGAGGACTACAATATGTAAACATACAAGTATTTAAATAATGATTTGAGGAGGGAGTGAGCTATAACACAGCTAAAGAACTAATAAAGTTGCGTACGAGCTAAATTTTGAAGGAATCTGAAGATGGACACAAAGAAGGAACATATTCCAATCATGCAGGATTGCCTGTCTGAGAGCATGAGGCATGATTCTCTATAGAATGCCAAGTTTGGGGAACAACAAGTATGTTAACTTTTATACCTCCAAGTCTGAAATTTGTAAAGTTAAAAAGTTTGGGGGCAGTTAGGTTTCCTAGTGGTTAAAGCTCCAGGCCTAGAGTTGGGAGGACCAAGGTTCAAATCTGATCTCAGATACTTCCTAGATATGTAAGCCTGGGCAAATCCCCCATTTGCCTAAAACTTGCCCTTCTGGGTTAGAGTTGTTACTTAGACAGAAAGCAAGGGTTTAAAAAAGAGAGAATGAAAGAACATTTCAATAAAGGGGTCCAAAAGAAGAATTGTTTGCTTTGAGACGTAATTCATTTTTTATCCCTTATGGTCTTCCAGTGAAAAGGGGATGATCACTTGTTAGGGATGTCAGTAAGAGAAGTTATGCATAGGTAGAACTTGCCCTAGAAAACTAAGTGCCTTCTAAGTTCAATTTTTACTTTGAAATTCTATGTATGAGGATCCATCAATTGTATATTCTTGTCTCTATCTGGACTCTTCTTCATATGATATTTTCCCATCTATTATTTGCTGTTCTTTTCTTTCTAGTCACTCTCCTTTCCCTTGGAAATCTTATCTTTCTTTCATATATGTAAAGGCCTCAACATTGTACCTAGGGAATCGAGTTTTAAGCCAGGAAGACCTGGGTTCAATTCCTGCCTCTGACATAATAACTGAATGACCCTGGACAAGTTACTCAACTTCTTAGTCCTCTAGGGAAAAATTTTAAAACTTTAAGATGCAGAGAAAGTGTTAACCTATATTGGCAGAAGAAATTTCCTCAACCAGAAATTACCTAAATGAGTAAAATCATAGGTCCAGTTCCTATTTCTTTTCAGTAACTTTCAAGATAGTCTGCTGTAGAACACTCTCTTTAGCAATATGTATGGCACCAGAGGAAATACACAGAGAAAGAAGGTAATGGTACTTTTTTCAGTTACACTACTTGATCACATAGATTTTTTTACCACAGCAATTTTACCAGATCTTTTTGTTCTCCTGCACAATAGCAAATTCTTTGCTACGTTGTAAGGGTCACCTTAGAAATACTAATCCAAAAGCCTAGAGCAGCTCTAATTTCAGAAACTAACTGTGCCTTGACACTGGGTTATTGGCAATAGTTCCTACCTTTCTGCTCCATACATGAATCAGTTGTCCTACCTTGTAACTATTGTTACAAGATTTTAGCATGACCATGAATTTATATAGTTCCTTACACCATATAAAAAACCCTTTCCCAGATATTCTCATTGGATTTTCATAATACTTTTATTGAGTAAGAGAGACATAACAATTTCTGTCATTTTACAGAAGAAGAAACTAAAGCTAAAAGTAAATGATTAAATTTTCTAAGGTCACACAATGTGACAGAACTAGTTATTGTCAGGATGTCAAAACATTTGGCACCTATGATTTCATTATCTTCAGAACTCTTCTTACCAATGCCACATATATCTAATTTAAAGAGTTGTCTGTGGCTTGATAAGATCAATCAGCTTGCTGCATAACTAGTAAGAATAAGAGGCAGGACTTGAACTCAATCTTCCTAGTCCTATATCCAGCAATATATTTACTATGTGACATTTATTTTTGTCATTATTAGTATTAATAAAAACATGGAATTTCTTAGTAATTTATATATTTCAAATCCAGGTCTCCTTACTCCTAGCTCTATACTCTTTCTAGCATATATACTCACTCTATTTCATGATCTATGGATATATCAATTCAAACAAAAGATTTATAATATTAGAATCATAGGAAGATTATCTTTTCCAAGTCTATAATTTTACAGGTGATATAAATGAGGCACAGGGAGAGGAAATGCCAAGAAATGCCAAGAAATATGCACATATATACATATTATGTATACATACATATATATTATATATACATAAATGCATACATTCATACACATATGTAAAAAGTAAAATACTTCCAGTACAATGCATTTGGTAGATTTGATGGGGGGTTATTTTAATTATTTTAATATATAATGTTAGTGAATTTAAAATAATTTATCATTATATCGATAACAATATTGCTTCACATTTTTCAACCTTGACTGGATTTCTTTTCATGTAAAAATCACTAACACAGAAATATGCTGGCAGTACAATGCTATTAAGTATATTTTTCCCCTTGGTTAATTATTAGCATATAAGTATAATGAGAAAACTGAAGTGAGGTGATTTGCAAATATCTACCAAATTTTCCGCAATGTCAGTCCCCACTACCATCCTCCCAGTATATGCACTGGCAAATGTAGAGATAGATCATTGATCCTTATTTATTCAGGATCATAAAGATGATGATCTCCATGTTCAAATGTTTTGTCAATGATCCAGGAGTGGTTAAATGAGGATGATTTCATTTGGAAGGATAAGCATTTGGAGTCCATTATCATTCTTCAATTTATATAACCAAGAAAAAGAAGAAAGCCATGGCATTGTTAATAAGTTATAAATTAAGGTAGTTATGAGAGCATGTCTCTGAAGGAAATATCCTCTTGTGCTTTGTCCACTAATATTTATTTAATCAATCAAGAAACATTTATTAAATGTTTGCTATAGGCCAGGCGCCAAGTAGTCAGAGTTCCTTCAGTGTTTCTTCAACAATAGGCATTTATTAAGCACCTACTGTGTTTAAGATACTATAATAAGTTTCTAAGAATGCATAGACAAAAATGAAAATAGTCTTGTCTTGAGGAGTTTACATTTTAATGAATTCAGTGTGTAAATATCTATGAAGTATGTACTTTGTTAAGTGTCCTGTCTTAAGTGCTAGACATTCAAAGACAAAATGCAAAATAATTTCTGCTTTCAAGAAGCTTATGGAGGCTTACATTATACTCTTGAGATTTTGTATGTACAGCTGGTTTTATATGTTGGAGATAGAGTATAGATCAGAGTTGATGTTAATTGAGTTCAATGACTCAATCTGTTCTTAATATTTTTTTAGTTGGGACATAAGCTATGGTACAACCAATCTAGTATTTTCAATTGTCTTCATGGCGACTTTGGGGATATATAATGACTACTTCTTTAGCAATTCAATTTGTTTCTTAAGATGACTTGAAATGGAAGCATACTGTGATCAACTATGAATGACTTAAATATTGTCAACAAGGCAAGGATCCACTTCAATTCCAAGGAGCTCATGATGAAAAAGGCTTTGCTCTGCCATAGAAGGAACTTCAGGCAAACTCTGAATGCACATTGAAGGATATCATTCTTTTTATTTCCTCCATGAATTTTTCTCTAGTGTAAGCAATGTGTGTCTTGTATTACATGACAAAATATGGAAATATATATTGTATGATAACATGTATATCTTGTAAAATAAACTACCATCTTGGGAAGAGATAATATGGATCACAAAATGTCAGAAAGTAATTATTAAAATTATATCAATATATAATCCAGAAAAATCATTAATAATAAAACACAAAAAAGATGACTTGAAATAACCAAAGCAGCTGATCCACTTAGCACCACTGACTCAATTGCATTCCATCTTTTGTGAAAGTTATATGAAGGAAAAAGACAGAGAGGGTCTTGAGTTCAAAGAAGAAGTAATTGTGAAAGTGTTTTTGAGAGTTTTGAAATTGGGAAAATAGGCCAAAGATTACATTTAGAGAGTGAAATTTTGGTAGAACTTCCAAATACATTGAAGAACCTGAGAAAGGAGAAGAAAAAAAGACTTGAAAAAGAGGAATAGAAAGAGGAGGAAGTGAAGGAGGAAAAGCAGAAGAAGGAGAAGGAAAACATGGACAGAAGAAGTAGGAGCATTTGAGCAGAAGGGTAGGTTATGAGATAAAAAAAGAGAATAATTAGCTTAATAAGGAAAGAGAAAAGAAGTTGGGAATGATTGTCAGTCTAATATGGTGAAAGAGTGAGAATATCCAAGCTAAAAACATTCGAATGTTGTTTGCCATAGAAGTTATCCAGGGGAACTACTAGGAAGAAATGTGAGAACCGAAAATGTCACTTCCAGCAAATATTAAGAATTGGGAGAATTTTTCAACAGTCTGCCTAGTAGAGAGTAGAATGTTTGTATTTTTATTGTGGCCAAGTGAGTGCTATCTGTGCCACAGATGCAAACCAGCCTTCCATCTAGAAGAGAAAATAGAAGGATTTTATGAATACCCCTCTAATATTCAAGTTATTAAGGAAAATTTAAAATCAAATGTTCCTTATGTTTTGTATATATAAATTAAATTATGTTTTATATGCATATATAAATTCAATTATTTTATTTATATATAAATTAAATGTTTCTTAAATATACATATTTATATAGATGTGTGTATATACACATCATACTCACACACAAATATACACACACATACACACAAATAAATGGTCGATGTAAAAACAAAGGAAAATATTCTAAAGAGAGAGTGGGGAATTCTGACCTGTTTTAGGAGTTTGGAGAGTAGAAAAAAAGTTAAACAAAAGAGAAAAAGAAGGAACATCAAACTCTTAGAGCTGATAAAAATGAGTCTTTGCCTAAAGAGAATGAAACTGGACACTAGTGATTAAGAAGCTACTTGTCCTCCATGAAATGATGATATGGATCCTTAGGTTCTGTTAGATGAAAAATCATTAAGGGTCAGAGGAAGAAGAGATGAGTAGTAGTGATTGTAGCTTCTTTACTGCAGGGTACTGAGGTTACAATGTGTTGACCTGGTAACAATAATGGAGAGGTTAGCTATTTTCTTAGGGCATGAATTCAATACACAGGAAAGAAAACTCCCCAAACTTGTCAAACCTGGTGACTGTAATCCATTTCTAGAGATCTGTGTGAACATAAATGACAGTGCTCAAAAGAAAAGAATTGTTAAAGGTTGCAAAGTCTGAGACAGGGAAATAAAGTCCAGAGTCAGAGGCATTATTTGTCTCACTTTTGCCAGTCAGAAGCAAAGAATTCAGCAAAAAGGGTCAGATTTTTGGAAGAAAAGAGCAGATAAGGGAAAATTATATCTGAGAATTGGATTTGGATTGCTGGACCACAGTTTAAAAGGAGTCTGGCAAAGGATGGACACAAAACTAGGTCTTATAGAATAAATTTTTGTATATAATTATGAAAAACTAATCAAAATTACTTTGAAATAAAAAGGAGGGTGGATTATATATATTTTATATATCCATCATTTAGGTACTTTGGAGTGTAGTTTCAATGAATGGAGAAATATAATGATAGCTACTAGAAATTAGGAGGAAACAATATCAAAATCAAAGAAAAGTGAAAAATCAAATCTATTTTCTCCTAGCTTTTTGAAATTGCACCAAGTATAGGTAACAAGTAAGAGGAACTACACATCATATCATATTTGACCTCATAGGTGTCATTCAAATTTAATTAGAAGAAGCACTATAATGAGAATATGACTCTAGAAAGCTATCCCTTATATGATGAAACAAGATGGGTAGAAAATAGAAGCTACTTTTATTATGAAGATTCTAGTCACACAATCTGAGTTGAAAGTGAGCTAAATGGTCATCTAGTTCAACTAATATCCCTAAGTGATCTCCACTATACTTGATAAATAGTTGTGCAGCTTTTTCTTGAGGATCTTTTTTGAGGAGGGGTATCTAAACACTCCTCAAGGCCACTCATTCTACTCCTGAACAGTTCAAATTTTAAGAAATCTTTTCCTAAGATAAAGACTTTCTCTTTGTAGCTTTTAACCATTGTGCCTCATTCTGTTCTCTGAGGTCAAATGGAACAACTCAAGTATCTTCTCCACATGAGAGCTCTTAGAATATTTGAGGAGAATTATTACATTTTCCTTGAGTCTTGTCTTTAGACTAAACATGCCTAGTTCCTTTAAATTATCCTCATAGACCACCTAAATAGAAAAATGGATATAGCATTTGAGAAGCAGATTACAAAACCCTTGATGGTTTTTCTGTCTTTGGAGGGATGGAATTATTATTAAAAAGAAGCAAGAAATTATTATGAAATCTACTTTTGACCTAGAGAGAGCTCCAGCATATTTCCAGATTATGGAAAGTTCTCCATCATGATTTATCATGAAACTATACCAAATTTATAATCTATTTTTCCAAATGTTACATCTATATTGTTTTCATCACAACTAGCTGATGATATATTCTAATGGCAACATAATTACAATTTATGCCTATTTTGATCTTTGACATGCTCCATGCCACATATAGCAATCCCACCTGTCACTTCCTAGAAAACATCATATAAATTTCAATTACACTCATATTCTTGGAATTCATTCACTCCCTCCCCATTTCTGCCTTGTAGCTGCCCTGGCTTCTTTAAAGTCTCATCTAAAGCCTCACCTTTCTTTACCTTTCTTTTTCTTAGTTCCTTCCTTCTGGATTCTGTCTGGTTTTTCTTCCTATATCTTCCTTGTACATAGTAGTTTTCATGATATCTCTCCTACTAGCCTATGATGGCTTTTTTTCTTTGTATTCCCCAAACTTCTGCCACAGAGTGGTTATGAATAGTCTTGTTTACTTGTTGATTATACTCCATTTGAGGCTCTCTTCTTTGGGCTTTGATCACACCATGCCTAGACAACTGTACTCAGTTCTAGGTATGACATTTTAGAAAAAACTCAGTCTGGAACCCATCCAAAGTTATGTAGCCAAGAGGGAAGAAAAAAACTGGAGAATATGGCATATAAAGATCAGTTGAAGAAACTGGGAATTATTCACTTCAAAAAGTCTTGTGGGGCATGTCGCAATGACCTTAACATATTTGATGAACTGTCATTTGTAATAGGAATTACATTTGTTCCACTTAGAAGTGGAAATAGAATGAATGGGTAGAGATAGCAAAGGTTAGACTTGATGTCAGGTAAAACTCTTTTTCCAGTTTGGACTGTCCCAAAGTAGAATGTCTTGCCTTGGAGGTAATAAATTCCCTTTCACTGAAGCACTTACAACCAAAGCTGAGTGACCACTTATCAACTATGATATCAAGGGGATTCTCTTTTAGTTGAGAGTTGAACTAGGTTCCCCCGGTCATGAGAGTCTGTGGTTTTTAATTCCCTCAGATGGACACAGCCTGGTGCTAAATGCAGTCATTGGAAGAGGGATTTTCATAAGCCAGCCCACTGCTTTCCTGGTAGGATCCATATCGTGGTACTTCTCATGGGAACATTGCTCAGAATCATCAAACATCAAATTCACAACTATAAATGCTAAGCACATTTTTTATCACCATTCAAAACTCAAATCTGCAAAGATTCAGTTAACTGCTAATTTGCTTTTCCCAGTTTTATCAAATATGTCATTTCTGTTTACTCTGGTTTGTATCTTTAGATGTTCTGGCATCTGGAACATGGCCAGAAGTGCCAACGTAGTCAGGCATCTAGACCCCACCTCTCCTCTACTATATATGGTTACTACATTTTTCTTCCCATATGTTAACAATATGATCCATAAAGTATATAATTCCATTTAGAAGAGGTGGAATGATTCTCCAGTCCTCAACTTCTGGTCTGGTTATTCCTGCCAGGCACACTTGATTTTGTTAAATTACTCATGGTGCCTTGGTAGTTTGGCTAGGAATGCTCTGTAGAAAGGAGCAGAGAGCATAAATGCCCTACTCAAGTCTCCAAATTATTGTGGGCAAAGACCCAAAGCAAAAATCCTTGCACATTTTATCACTAGAAAATTAGCTTGTAGCATCAATGCTATGAAAATGTATTATTCTTTTTCAAATTTTATTTAAGTCAATGTGCTCTGTGTTGGAGTACATCATATTTCTTTAGGAAATAGGCATCCCCAGTCAACTGATGGTAATTTCCAGGAACTTTAAAACTTTTGTTAATGTTGTTGCATCTCTCTTCCCTCCCTGTTACTACTCAAATTCATTTAATTTTATTATTAATAAATTAACTAATTTGTTAATATTATTTTATTATATGAGATATAATATTACTTTATTANGGGCAAATCGCTTAACCTCTCTCAGCATCAGATGCCTCATGTGTAAAATGGGAATAATATAAGCATCTGCTCAACAAGGTTGTTGTGAGAATCACATGAGATAACGGGTTAAAGTAATTTGAGAAAATAAAGCATTATAAAAAATGCCATCTGTTTCTGTACATGGAAGAAGGATTAAATTTACTCTGTGGAATTCCACCATAAAGATTTGAGCCCAGATTTCTGATGATTTTATATCACCTTCCAAAAATATTTTTCACATTCAAAAATTAACAAATGTATCTGAAATTCAGTTTCCCATATTAAAAATAGTTCCGCTAAGAACTAACACATATATCTTTATTTTAAAACTGGTAACTGCATGCTTCAGTGTAAATAACTTTTCAATTCTTGACAAATCTATGTGTGACTGTGTGCATACGCTTTAACATCAACGATCTGATACCACTTTTGTTCACTGCATAAAACCTGCACATTGTTTATAATACATTGTTTTCACCATTTGTTGCTTTCATTTAAAGAGTTGTCATTTAGCATATTGTTTCAGGTTTTTTTAAGTTAATAATAATACTAATGTGGATGTATTTATATCTATGCCTATAAAGATAGTATGTAGTCATATATATGCATTTCAGTGTGTAGCACAACAGATCTCTTTTATTCTATGCTTTGTGCACATAATGTTTCAAAGGCACATGGAGGACTTTACATTTAAATGTGCTCCTTGCAACCTCCTTGAGATTATAAACTCAGTAATAATTTCTCTGGGTCAAAGACACTTTAGAAACTTTTCACTTGTAATTCCCAATTGTTTTTATAAAATAGATCAATTTAAGGCTCTATTAGCAGTGAATTAGCTTGACTATTCCTTCACAGTCCCTTAACACTGAACTTTTCTGTTTATAATTAATTTTGTAAATTTTATTGGCTTAATTGGATACTTCAAAGATATTTTAATTTTTATTTCTCTTATTAGTGATTTTAAACCGTTTTTAAAAGGTTGTTGATAATTTATTTCTTCTTTTGAACAGAGCTAGTTCCTATCCTTTGATCATTTATATATTAAGTAATGCTTCATATGAATATCAATTCCCTAAAGTTTGGGGAGGTGGTATAAATTTATCAAAGCTGTTTAATAAAAATATTTTGTATGCCTATCTATGTATTTTCTTCTTATTCTAGCTGCACTAATTTTGTTTGTATAAACATTTTAGCATTTTACCTCACATTTTAAAATATGCTTCGTTTTGCATCTGGATACTACTTTATCATCTATTTAGAATTTGCAAATATATTACACGTTTTCCTCTAATTTTTATAGTATGACTTTTGATATTTAACTAACATATTTGTATGGAATGTTTTGTGCCATGTGGTTTAAATTTTGGTTTAAATCTATTTTCTGCAAATTTTCTTTTTAGCTTTTCTTAAAGCTCTCATCAAATAAAGAATCCCTTGCATAGTGGTGTGTTTTCTTGGGCATATCATACACTAGATCTTGCATGAATTAGCTTCTTAGTCTTTCTGATCAATTTTTATGTAATTTATTAGCATGATACTAGATAGTTTTGATAAATACTGGTTTGATAATCTTCCTTAGTTTCTACTTTTTTTCATTTTCTCCATATTCTTATCCTTTGATGCTTTTTTGAATTTGTTTTACCTAAATATAAATTATTACCTTGATAGTTTCATTGCTTTAGCATTTGATAATATGCACATTTTTATTATATTGACATAGGGAAGTCATGGACATTGAATATTTCTCTAATTATTAGATCTTCATAGATTTGTCTGAAAACTGTGCTGGGTTAATAGAAGCTCTGTAAGAATATGGTTACTTAATATTTATATTAAGTATACAATTGAATAATTGTATTATTTTAAATGATATCTTTTTATTTCTTCCTTCTTGTATCAGTAAAGAACCAATTATTATTTTAGTGGGTTGAAGAAGGACTGATGATTTGAAGGCTTTAACTTACTAGATAGTGGAATCTATTAGTTGAATTATTAAATTTTTGTTGGATCCCTAGTATTTATTTTATGATCAAACCATTATACTATTTTCAAACAGAGATAATTCCCACCTTCTTAGCCAACACTATCCCCTGAATTAATTTCTGTTGCCTTCTTACTTTTGCTAGCATTTATAGAACTATATAAAATAATAATAGAGGAGGGACATTTTTACTTCAGTAGAATCTTATTGGGAAAAACTTTTAGTATAACTTCATGATTGGTTTTAGTTTTAGTTAAATGCTTTTGGTCTTATTGTGGTAAAGCACCTTATTACCATTGATTTTAGACACTTTTACTATAAGTGGGCATTGCATTTTATTGAAATATTTTCATATACCTAATAATATAATCATATGATTGCTGTTAATATATTTGCTTATACTAATTGTTTCCTACTGTTGAATTATCTTTGCATCACTGATATTAATAAAAGCATATCATAATTAATATTTAGGGGAATATATTACCATTTCTCTTTTTTGAGAATTTAAAGAATTTCAAATATTAAAAATCAATATTCATTATTGATATTGTTTATAATTATCTTCTGTTTTATCACTTAATGGTTTATCAGAATAGAATTTGTGTCATAAAGTAAATGTTACTTTTTTAGAATAGTCCCTTATTTTTCTCTTTTTAAAAAAAGATACATATCAAAAAATGAAAATATTCAGTAAATTATTTCTAAATCAGTTTCAAGAATTACTGCTTTTACTTTAGATTTCCTTTTCAGTTTAGTCAGTTTTTTAAAGACATTAGGTAGATTCCTGTTTTGTCCAGCTATATGATCTATTTATTTTTTTAAAGATTATTCTAGTTCATTTTTTTTAAATTTTGTTGATATATAACTAAAGGATTTTAAAAATTATTTTTCTTTTGCATTCATTGCTATGTTCTTTGATCTTGGCAATTTTTTTCCTCTCTTTTTTTGCATCAGTTTTACTAATGGCTCATTGCTAGTTTATATATATATATATATGTATATACATATACATATATAAATATATATAATTTATTTTCACTTCAATTGTTTTTATAGTTTTGCATATTTTTGTTTTATTTGTAAATTAATCTGCTTCTTTCCTTTTTGAGAATTATTAGTTTCCTAATTCTCTAGAATTTTAAGTTATATACTCAGTTGATTAGTTTTCTCTATTTCTAATGTTTCCATATAATTTTTTTCTGAATGACTTCCTCTAATGCGGTATTCTGGAACTTTGTATAATCATATTTTATTCAGGTTGACTTGCTGAGTTCTGATTTGAAGGTCAAGGGATTTGGTCTATTTTACATGTGTTTTTTAATTGTGCTTTATTTGTTCTCCATGCTTTGCATGTTCTCATCTACTACTCCTTTCAGAGAGTCTGTTGTTTATTTTAGATTTTCTAATCTAAATAATTCTAAAATGTCAATTTTTATTTCTATTTTGGCATTCTTCTTTGAGAGATCAAATTTCTATTCTTCTATCTTCCATTAATTCTCTTATTAAAGCTTCCAAACCACTCTAGAAAGTTCTCACAATTTTGTTCTGCTCTCTTATGGGAATTTGTTATTGAATTATTTTTGGTATAATGTTACTTATAATAGCAACCAGAGTAATTAAATTGATCTTTGATATCATCAATTTGGTAGTGTCCTCTAAGAAAATCAGAAGCCATCAATGGACATTCTGTATGAACTGTGAAGGTTTTAGCCAGGGGGACAATACAACATGCTGTAGGTCTTTCTTGGTTTATTCTCACATTGTGGGGATGCCAGAGGAGGATGCTGACTGTCATCCCTCTTGTTTGTCAGATGTCCAATCCATTTTCTCTTCCTGCCATACAACTCCTTAATGATGTTCTCTGACCTCATATTCTTCAGAATTACCTATTGGTCATAGGTTGCATCTGACTCACACCCACCATCCAAATCTCCATTGACCTTTGTTTGAAACTCATCATCATTTCTTCTGAAGGATTTGTGTTTCCTCATTTCACTGCCAAATAGCAGAAGTGAATAAAATGTCAGTCTGAAAAAGATGGGTCTTTGATTTCATGTGATACTTGGGGAAAGTAAAAGGACCTTACTGTTTCTGGAAAGCAATCAAGGCAGCTCTCTTCCTTCTTGTTTGTAGAGTCCATCCTAGAAAGATATACCCTTAGACATGCTCTTCAGAGTCTTCATACACACCTATGTCTAAATCTAGTCAATAGACATTTTTCATCCACTTAATTTTTCCATGTGGATGGCAGGACAAACTCCTCTAAGTTAAGTGTTAAGTGACTTGCCAAGGGTCACACATTTTGTAAATGTCTGGAGCCAGATTTGATTTCATAAAGATGAATCTTGCTCACTTTAGGCATAGAATTCTATCCACTGTGCCATCTAGTTGCCCCAGTGACTACTTTAGGGAACACAATCTTCATTTTAATAAACAGAAGGTCAATAAACGGTGTTATTTCTGTTGTTAGATTTTTGATGAGGTGTCTTCAGGAAAGACTAACACCCTTGTGTGAGTGTTGGCCAAGCCTTTCCAGGGCTGCTTTCTTCCTTTGGTGTTCACATGCTACCCAGCCCTCACCTGTAGGACCAAAAAGATGTATGTAACATGCTCAGTGGTGAAACATTGGTAAACCTTCTTGGCAGACAGACTATGCCAGGGGAAGGGTAACAGCCTCAAATCTGATGCTGAGTTGGGGTGAGGAGGAGTGTCTACCTCAAGCATGTGGCGATTTCCTCTAGCAGAAGGGACAGATGAGAATAATGTGTCACAACAGCCATGAAGGCAGCTGTGGAGTACTTAGAGCTTGTTTAGACATCAAAGAAGTCAAGAACATCCACTACATCCCAAGTAATCACCAGACATCTTGAGTTTTGTCTTGTCACTGTGCAATTCTACTTCACTTAAATCCATTTTATGCACAAGTCAAATGATATGACTAGTGCTGCCATTTTACTCCTATTTAAGTATAAAGGACAACAACCAGCCAACTACCATTTTCTGTGGAACCCCAAATGATCTCAATGTATGGAATGGAATCTTCTTGCTATAAAAGAGTTCGTAAGATGTTTTTCTAGTGAATCAATTTTTTTTTCATAATTAACAATGAGCAGAGTAGGATTTTATATCATCTATGACTTTTAATTATATGGCAAAGATAGTGAAATCATGATCAATTGCTGGATGTTGATTTAAAAACTCTGCTCTTTTATTAATGCCCTCATAGATATTTTTCTCATTTAGCATATAAATGATTATCATAGACAGTAGGCATGTAGCTTAGTAGTTAATGATGGATGTTTTCTCGGCAACTTATTTTTATTCCTTTAATAATGTCTAAAATT
Source organism: Gracilinanus agilis (assembly GCF_016433145.1). Classification (NCBI taxonomy): domain Eukaryota; kingdom Metazoa; phylum Chordata; class Mammalia; order Didelphimorphia; family Didelphidae; genus Gracilinanus; species Gracilinanus agilis. The sequence goes on from NC_058131.1 coordinate 634,033,084, forward strand.
TTTCTAATCCTTTGAGATTTTACCCTCTTTCAGATGCCATATACATATATATATATGTTTATATATATATTTCACAATATACTTTGTTTGACCTTCAGCATATATCTCCAGCACAAATTTATATATGATATAATCAAGATGCTTTTCCCACCTTTGTTCTCTCTAGTGGCATTTATACTTTTTCTAAAAGCACCTAAAGGCTTCGATGTTAGAGTCTACGTGTGATGGTGTCACAGTCTTTGATGGGGGCAACGATTTATTGAAATACTTTTTTCCCATATTTTCTCTTTCTTCTGTTTTGTACTTCCATTTCCATTCTTGAATGCCCTTGGATTGTCTATCTTGCCAAGCATTCTTTAAACTTATTTTGGGTAGTCAAGTGGTACAGTAGATAGAACACTGGTCCTGCCAATATAACTTTAAACTAACTGTGTAACTTTGGACAAGTCATCTAACCACTATTTAGCTGTTTCCTCCTCTGTAAAATAGGGATATTAATTGGACTTACCCCCCTTGGGATTGTTGTGAAGATGATATGAGATCAGGTTAGATGCTTATCACAGTACTATTTAAGTCCTGCTGCTATTGTTTTTATCCTTCACAGTTCTCTCCTGTATAGGACTATACGTCTCATGATGTTCCATCATCACTCATACTATTTTACAAATGAATTTATATTCTTACCCAGCGTTGCTTTTGGCAGTCACATCTCTCTCTTTCTGTATCTGGCAAGAAAGTCAGATGTTTACTGATGAAAATGCTTTCTGGGCTCTTTTGGTTTCCTTGTTCAAGTGATAAATTTGCATAGGTTAATTCTCTGTTATGTTATTATTATAGCCAATGTCAATTCAGGGTAAATTTTTTAATTGAATAAACTCTCTTGTTCTCACTATTACTCTTTCTTCTTGTTTATTGTAAATTCTGATCTTGGCTTATTGAGTCAGTGATCTGACTGTGCTCAGACAGCTGACTCAGGAATAACTCCTACAATAGTAATGTGCTTTTCTCTTGTCTGTTAAAATTTAGTCAGTTTTTAATTCTTCATGATATTATTTGATGTCACTATTTCTAGCACCTACCAATCTTTTTTTTGAAGAAAATGTTTGTCTAATAAAGAGATGAGGCACTTATATTAGTACATACAAATTTCTCTCATTTCTTTCTCCAGATCACACTTTCCCATATATTTCATCCCATTCTCACCTTCTACTTTTTCTCTGAGGTCAGCAGGTGTTAGAATGTATGTTCATGTACCTTGGAGTATCTTGTAATTTCTTCAGAGATTTTTGAAGCTAATAATAGCTAATATTTGCAAAATGTTTGATCTTTCTCATTTTAGGAACTTCACATAGTATTTAATTTAACCCTTATAAAAACCCTATTAAATAGGAAAGGCAGATGTTATGACCCTCATTTTGTAGTTTGGGAAACTGAGGCTTAAAGAAATGAAAACATATACCCAGGGTCACATATTTCTTTCTTACATACACTCTTTTTTAAATGGAATTTTATCTGCTTTAAATGGAATTTACTTATTATTTGCTCATTCTGGATAAATTCCTTTCTTTAAGTCTATGAAAATTAATAGAAATGGGAGACGGGACATCTCTACTAGAGAGCCATTAAATAAATAAGACAGTGCAGTTAATCAAAAGGAAAATAAGTCTTGAAAATAGCATTATTGAATTTAATTGCTCTTGTCTAAGGAAAGTAATAATCTTTTGGATTTGCTGTACTTTGCATGATATAAATGAGATTCAGATAACTTCAGCTTCAAGGACATGTGATTGTATTTGTGTGGATATTACCTTAACCTAAGAATTAGAAACCATGTATAAAATTGTGTAAATAAACTTTTCACTGTCCTTCATACTTCTAATTACATCTTAACTTCATTGTTGATATTTTACATATTAAAGAAAAATGATGAAGCATATACAAAAATATCTTTTTACTCTCATGCCTCTAAAATAATGTAGAATCCAATTTAGTGTCTTTTATTCAATGATCCATATTGCATAGGGTAGGGGAAGCTTGGAAAGCTAAATTATTTATAAGTTTTATTGTTTGGCTCATTTAATGGCAAATGATTTAAACGCAAAGAGCTTAGTATGATTTTAGAAAGATTATATCAAAAATATCTTAATTTTATGAGGGAGCATTTCCCAGAATTTCAGTAGATTGTTTAACATTACAACAACAATTTAAAATCCAGAGTTATATTATGATTGAAATCAAGGAAAACTGAGACAGGAAGATCCAAGCATGATCAATTTATTGACAAGGAATAAATTTGCCAATGAACAGAATCTTAAGGTCCTCAGCAAAGCTAAGACCCTGAAATAGGTTCTCATTCATTTTTAAGAGACAAAAAGAGAAGCACTTAGAAAATAATAGACACACTGTAGATAGGGATAACACTGGGATTAATTACAAAAGTCTATAATGTCATAGATGGGGAAAACCATATAATTGATTATACAATCTGAAACATCACAAGCATTAGGAAAAATATGGCTGGTTGGAAATTAGGAATGAGGGGGCTAGCTACAATCCCTCCTTCCTTCCTTTTGCTAAGAAATGTTCATTGTTTGAATCTACCTGTAAGGACAGTTTAATGAAAGTGGATGAGACTACCTTGTTTAAAAAATTAAAATCCCTGGCATTCTCTTGCATCCTTCAAGGATAACAGATTTCCTTGACATATGAACATAACAGTGATTAGTAGGAGATCTGAACTTCTAAACTTGGCACAGAGACAATAAGTGATTAGCAGGAAAGTTTCCAAATTTAACTCAAACAAATGAAACATGATTTTGGCAGTTATAAAAATGTTGACAGTGATACAATAATCAAATACAATTTGCATAATGGCACTGTATGTATTATTGCCCCCATTTTAAAGATGAGACAGTTTTTTTTCAGAAAGGATAATAAATAACATGAACAGATATAGCAAGTGTGAGAGCTGCACTGAACTCCAGATTTGCCAGACTCCAAATGCAGTACACTTTCCACTCTGTGACAAATCTTCAGAGGCTGCAACTATGCATTAGGAACACTATTCTGGTAGACTGAGAAAGGTAGAAATTAAAAGAAAAGACAGGTGAAGAGTTATTGCAATTAACATGAAGAAAGGAAATGAGAACTAGAATTCAATTGGTGGGAAATGAATTTGAAAGTTGGAGAATAAATGTATAATGGCACAGACTGGTCTTAATACTTACTTGAAAGTCAGTAGTAGTCATAAAAATATTCAAATATCAAAAGCATCTGTGATTTGACTATAAGAGGGGCCTCTAGTATAAATATTTCCTTTGCCAAACTCTAGAATTTACTGGCTAATTTATAGATGAAGGCTGTAATCTTCCTCTATAAATTAGCCAGTAAATTCTAGAGTTACCTGGGGCATATAGAGTTTAGATGACTTTCTTAGGATCACACAACTAGTAATTTTTCAAGGGCAGGATCTGACACATATCTTTCACTATTTCACTATTATTTCTAAAATAAGCTTTCTTTCCTTTGCTCAAGAACCCTAGCTTTGACCCCTGCTCAAGAAATGCTCAGTCTTTTTCCTGGATAAAAGATGAGCAAATAACATCAATTTGTGAAACTTTAAAGGAATTGTTGAAATTCCATAGAGCTCAATTTTCCCATTCTACAAAATCTGGCAGTTGGTTTTTCAGGACCACTTCAAGTCTAAACCTTAGGGTATAGTGGACAGTGCTAGATTTGAAATGAGAAGAATTTAAATTTTTGTCCTGTCACTGTGTGACCCTGGAAAAACGATTTAATCTCTCTTTGCTTATTTGTAAAATAAAGGGGTTGGATTAGATGGCCTTGAAGGTAACTTCTAGTTTCAAATCTACAGCCCTATGATTTCTGGGGAGGCAGACTACAAGTATCATGTTGGTAGGACAATTGATTTTGCTTATTTGTTTTTCTTTGTTATAAGAGAAGAGTCATTATTTGAAGGGGTATATTATTTGGAAATGACTGTAATTGCCAAATGAAAGGCATCAATAAAATTTTAAAAAACAAAACAAGTCTCAGTGAAATATTAGCATTTCCCAATTAAAGCATTTCTATAATTCTTTTATTCAAAATATTAGTTGTTATAGGACTTTTTTATTTTCCTTTTAAAAATATTTCTCAGGAGATATTGGAAGATTCTTCTTTATTCAGCCCACGTCACTTGATCATATATTGTGGGTAAATAAAATTATACATGTAGCTAATAGTGTTATTATGGTTTTGTAAAAAAAATCTTAAATATTAATCTATTTTTAATATAATAAAAATGCTAAAGTGATAAGTAGAGTTTTTAGAGCACAAATCAGGTAATAGGCTAAAGTATATTATATCTTGCCTAAAAATAATTCTGAACCTTTCCAATAGATTGATCAAAAGTTGAACAGTCCATAATTTTAATATGATCTCATAGTGAGGATGACATAAATATGCACACATTTTGTTCAACTGAAAGAAGGGACAAGTCAGATTACCAGGGAATGAAAACCAAGGAGAAGGAAGAAATGGAGATAATAAAAAAAATCACTATTTTTTTGAAGTTTGGGCATAAAGAGGGAAAGAATAAATGATAGCTTAAGGGGTAACATGGTCAAGGAAAGGTTTAGTCATTTCAGACATGTTTGATTCTTCAATCACTCCTTTTGGGGTTTTCTTGGCAAAGACACTGGAATGGTTGGCCATTTCCTTCTCCTGCTCATTTTAAAGGTGAGGAAATTGAGGCAAATAGGGTTAAGTGACCTGCCCAGAGTCATACAGCTAGTAAGTAACAGACCAGATTTGAGCTCAGGAATTCTTCCAAACTACAGGTCCAGTGCTCTAGACACCAGTGTGCTACCTAGCTGCATTTTTTTTGTGAGGAGAGGATTTTGGTGCCCTAAGCTTAGCCATAACTAATAAGGAAAAATGGGTAGAATGGGAGAGATTTATCCTGCATGAGAGAGCAATTCTTCACGTATCTCAATTAATTACTATTTTTTCTGCTCCTTCAAGCCAAGAGCACCTGGATTCAAGTCTTGCTTTTTTACATAAACCATTTATGTGGTCCTGAGCAAGTCACTTAATCTCTTGATACCTTCCTTCCCAGATTTTACCCTTTTCCCAGTCTAGCATCACTTTTCTCACAATTTGTTGCCTAAAGCTAATTTTTTCAATTAAGTCACTCACTTGTATATCATAGTTATTTTTCCATATGGTATTGCAAATGTATGTCCCTCTGAAAATGTGCACTGTCATTTTTATATCCCCAAGATCAAACACAATGAATTTTATGCATATTAGGTGGCATAGTAAATAGCACTCACATTAATATCAAAAAGACCTGAGTTTGAATCCTTCCAAAAACATTTATTAGCTGTGTCACCATGGCAAGTCATTTAGCTTCTCTCAGACTTAATTTCTTAAAACTATGTATGTGTGTCATTCTTCAAATAGCATTTCTGTTGCTGTATATGTTTTCTTGGTTATGCTCATTTCACTCTTCATAACTTCATGTAGGTATTTCCATATTTTTTGGTCAAATGGTCTGTGTAGTATTGAAATTAGTTGTTCTTTAAATGTCTGATAGAATTCACTTGTGAATCTATCAGGCCTTGGGGTTTTTTCTTGGGGACTTCCTTGATGGCTTGTTCAATTTCTTTTTCTGAGATGGGATTATTTAAGTATTTTATTTCCTCTTTTGTTAATCTAGACATTTTATATTTTTGTAAATATTCATTTATTTCACCTAGATTATCATATTTATTGCCATATAATTGGGCATAGTAGCTCTTTTGTCTTAATTTCCTCTTCATTAGAGGTGAGATCACCTTTTTCATTTTTGATACTATTAATTTGATTCTCTTCTTTCTTTTTTTAAATTAGATTTAGCAGTATTTTATCTATTTTATTTATTTTTTCAAAGGACCAGCTTCTGGTCTTATTTATTAGTTCAATGGTTGTTTTTTTTACTTTCAATTTTATTAATTTCTCCTTTAATTTTTAGGATTACCAATTTAGTTTTTATCTGTTCTTTTTTCTCATTTTTTAAAGTTGCAAGCCCATTTTATTGACCTCCTCCCTCTCTATTTTTTGATGTAAGCTATTTCCATGTTTTAAAAAAATTAATCTTCTTGTCATTTCTTATATCACAGTAGTAGTCCTTTGCAATCATATGCCACAACTAGTTTATTGACTCATTTTCTTCTACAACTGTAAAATGGAGATAATTGCACCTACTTTGCCAAATTGTTGTGAGAATCAAATGAGATTCCACATGCATGCATACATGCATATACACAGCATATGTGTAAAACTCAAATGCTAGATAAATATTATTATTTAAAGGGCATATCATAGGGTCTATTGAATTGCACTTGAATTAATGACTAAGCAAAATGTTTGCACTTGGAACACTTAGAAAAGCATTTGGTACAAGTTGAATTTGTATTATATTACCATTCCCTTTCACAGATTCTGCCAAGCCCATGGGTATGCTATATACACAAAGTCAGTGAATTGGAGAATACTATGACTGTCAAGTGAAATGGAATTATACTGTTTAGTATGGAGAAACTTAGCTAGTTAAGAGGAAAAGGAGACCAAAGGTAACACAGCAGCAATCTTATCAAAATTTCTTTCCAAATAAAAACCTTCAATGTTACACAAATGTGTGGATTTAAAAAAAATATGCTCTACTTATGTCTTTTGTTTTTATATCAGTCATTTTTCTGGATATCTACTTATCCTCTACTGACCTGGTGAATTATACCTTCTTTGTAACAAAGAAAAGCAATTTTAAAATGAAAAGTGATACAGAGATTGCACTTCAAAGTCTATGCGCCATCATGCTCTCATAGCCTCCTTTCTCCCTGCCAAAAGAAGGAGGCATGTCTAAATTTTTAAAGAAAATAAATAATATTGTTTCAAGTCCTCTGCAGTTTGGCCTGGCTGTTCACAAGGGAACCCATTTGCCACCAGACTCACTGAGACTTCCTCTATGAAACTGTCCATGTTCCTCCTGAGTTCGAAATAATTTTTCTTTCTTTGGATTTCTCAAAGAATTTGGCATGCATCTCTCTGATGAACTTAGTTATATTTGTTTCTTTTTTAATGTATTGAACATTTTCAGCAGTGTTCTCTGATAAGGGTCTGATGTTCAAAGACTTACAAGTAATGGATTCAAATGTATTAGAATGATGGCTGTTCTCTTCTTATGAATAAGCATTCAAATGGGAAGAAGTACAAACTCTAAATAGATATATGAAAAATGCTCCAAATTACTAATAATCAGAGAAATATAAATTAAAACAACCATGAGATTTTACCTCATACCCATCATATTGGAAAAAAGAAACAAAAATAGGAAACAACCACTGGTGGTGACATTGCAGGAAGACTTTTGAATTATTGGTTTAATTTTAAATTGCTTTTGGCTTTGCTCTCTAGGGCCAAACAAATTATGTCTAATCCCTTATCTACACAAAAACTGTTATTAAAATATAGTGGTCATCTCTCTCTCTCTCTCTCTCTCTCTCTCTCTCTCTCTCTCTCTCTCTCTCTCTCTCTCTCTCTCT
>NC_058131.1:634043524-634204864 GCF_016433145.1 Gracilinanus agilis
CATCTCTCTCTCTCTCTCTCTCTCTCTCTCTCTCTCTCTCTCTCTCTCTCTCTCTCTCTCTCTCTCTCTTTCTCTCTCTCTCTCTCCCCCACCACTTCAACCCAAGTTTTCTTTTCTCCAGTTTTCTTTTGATCTTTTTATGTCAAGACTCTTTGTCACCCTAGTTGTTCTCCTTTGTACTGTTTATTGAAGTCCTTCTTGTTGCTCAGAATGAAACACAATATTCTAGATAAGTTCTGATGAGGACAGTTTACATTGAGCCTATCATCACCTTGGAATTGGAAACTATGTCCTTTTAATGAAGTCTGAGATCACATTAACTTTTTTTGACTGCCGTATCATGCCACTGACTCATATTGACCTTGAAATCCACTAAAACCAACTGATATCTGTCCTTGTCTGTGCTCTATTGTATTTGCAAAGTTGATTTTTTAATACTCAGCTTCAGTATTTTACATTAATCTCCATTGAATTTCAAATGATTAAATTCAGCCCAATACTCTAACCTGTCAAGATCCTTTTGGATCTAGTCATCCAGTGTGTTAACTGTACTTCCCATCTTTGTGTCATCTGCATATTTAATGGGGATACAATCTGTGTCTTTATTTAAGGCACTGATAAAAATGTTAGAGAGCACAGGGCCAAGTACACTTCCCTGAGGTGCTCCAGGAAAGATCTCCTGCCATGTAGACACTAAACCTTTAAATATCCTTTGAGTCCAACCATCCAGCCAGTTCAGAATCCATCTGATTGCAGTAACACCGAAACCATCTATCCCTGTCTTTTCATTCAGAAGAGAATTAGATAATGTATCAAAAGTCGGGCTAAAATCTAGGTAAGGGCATCCATTCCCTTCTTCTCATTTACTAGTTCAGTAATCCTATCAAAAAAAGGAAATGAGATTAGTCTAGCATGACCTATTATTGATAAAGCAATTCGGGCTCTTTATAATCACTATTTCCTTTTCTAGATACTTGCCAAACATCTCTTTAATGATCATCTATTTTATACTTTTCTGAAGAGTCTATGAGGAATTGGCAACCTAAAGTATGTTCTGGAGACATGGTTAATTATAATAGGTAAAAAAAGGAGAAAATTTAAAAATACTAATAATTTATTTCCTCAAAGGCTGAGTTTTACTTTTATATTGAAGAGACATCTAAAAAAGATTCTTAAGAAATTTTAATCAGTATGGTGAATGAAATTAATAATGGATTTGTCTTTCCAAGAGTGAAGAAAAGCCATCTACTATCAAAGTGAGGATTCAAGGTGATTCTGGCTGTAGACTTTCTTATCACCAAAATATCACATATACTTATCTATATCTTAATTTAATATCACCTCCATTCTTAAGTTATATATTCAGCATAATTAATATTTATTTAATCATAGGGAACTAAGGGATTTAAAATATAAAGGTAAAGGAGTAATTACTATTGACAAAGGAATCTTCTCCAATTTATATGAGAAATAATAAAGTAGAATGGGGGTAGAATCAACTGATTAATAAAAAAGAGGTTTCAATTTCATGAATTAATAAGTAAATATGAAAACAGCTCAAGATTATTCTAGAGGTTTTTTTTTAAACCCTTAACTTCTGTGAATTGGCTCCTTGGTGGAAGAGTGGTAAGGGTGGGCAATAGGGGTCAAGTGACTTGCCCAGGGTCACACAGCTGGGAAGTGTCTAAGGCCGGATTTGAACCTAGGACCTCCCATCCCTAGGCCTGACTCTTAATCCACTGAGCTACCCAGCTGCCCCTATTCTAGAGTTTTTCATGATTTAAGATTTAATATGAGAATGAGTCTAATGGAAGACTGAATGAAATATAAGTATATTAGACCCCACAAACCATACTAGATATTGATATTGAAACTAAATATAAAAGAAATTCAGTTTTATATATTTTGTCCTCTTTTCCTTTTCTTTTTCTATTTTTTGTTTATGTTTAAATTCATAATGAAAAAAAAAATTTAAAAAGCATTATTTCCTGAAAACAACAAATAATGAATTATGTAATGCTTTATGGTTTGCATAACAATTTACTTACATTATCTCATTTGATCTTCACAAAAACTCTATGAAGTAGGTGCAGTTATTATTCCCTCATTTTCCAGATGAAAAAACTGAGGTCCAGACTGGTTAAATGTTTCATAAAATTACACTTCAAGTGAATGCTGCTAGGTATAGAACAATTTCTTTTTGACTCCAAGTTTACTTTTTAAGAAGGTATTATTGAAACATAACATGCTTCTTTTAAATGTTTTTTTCTACCTAGATTCTTTCGTTGGTGGAGTAATTGGCCTCATTTTCGCTTATGTTTGCTACAGACAGCACTATCCTCCTTTGGCTAACACAGCTTGCCATAAACCTTACGTCAGTCTTCGAATTCCGAGCTCCCTGAAGAAAGAGGAGAGACCTACTGCTGATAATGCTTCTGGGATGCCACTTGAGGGAATAACAGAAGGACCAGTATGACTAGTGCACAGGCACATTGAGACATTTTAGCTCTGGTCATATCCTCTATGTTTCCCCTCTCATAATATCATAGAAGAGATTTCTTATAGTTTGTTTTTTCTCCGTTGTTTTCTAAAGTTATCCTTTGAGTGATCTTCTTCTTGCTTCCATTTGGAATTTGGAGTCTGTGCTATTCCTTTGAGATATCTATTGTCAATTTATTTGAGTTGGCAAAGAAAAACAAAAAAATGGTGTTTTTTTTTGTTTTTTTTAAAGGGAGGAAAAAATCAAGCAAACCAACAAAAAACCTGGTTCAGGTGTTAAAGAAAGTGTCCAAATGTGACTTTGGTATCAGCTTCATTTGGCCAGCTCCTTTCTCTAAAATGTTAGATGTAATGGCAACATTCTTGTGTTTTCATGCTTGTAAAACAATAAAATCTCCACCTGAAATATTTTGTGCTCATCCTCCCATTTGGCAGCACTCTTCTGAATTAACAAGGACAACATCATACTTTAGAGAGGCCCGACTATTCCACCTCTGGCATGAATCCCACTTTGTCCGTCAGTAGTCTGGATAACTATTCTAGCATGGGAACCCTTGGAAGGTTTCTGAATCATCAGATTGTCACAGCATCTGTCTCTCTGATGGGCCAGAAAATCTTTGCTTTGGTCTCAGCATTTTCAGGGCTCTGTGAGCCATTAACTTCAGAAGAGACTATTGGGGTGTAACTTCAAGAGTAGATCACCAGGTGCAATTTAAAAAAAAAAGAAAGTATGGGCAATTGATGGGGGAGGAAGAACTTCTGTTTTCTAGGGCTGCTGGTTTTTCAGAATCCTTCCTCTAATAATCTGATTCCTGAAATGTCTTGTTTACTAGGTGAAGAACTCAGGAACCGAGGTCACAGTTTCCCATATCCCTTCTTAGGAATTGCTGATTTGTGCAACCATGATGAACACAGTAATATGATCCCTTGTTGTCCATTTTACTGAACAAGAAACAAAGCCTTAAGATAGAGCTGAGGCAGGAGCTCAAGTTCACCAAAACTGAATGAAGTAGGTCTGTAATACCCTGCCTTTGAGTTCTGAGTTCTCTGTGATGCTCTGTGCTTTCTCAAATATAAGAGATCCCTGATGGGAAAACCAGTTCTATTTCCTCCTTAGTGGGGGGTGGGGGTGGAGGAATGGAATGATAATAATTTAAATATCAGCCTAAGAGAATTATTTGGATTCTTCCATTTCCCTTTTTTCATTTTCAGGTTGTCTAGGCATAGCAGGTCCAGGGAGTAAAATGTTAATTCTCCACTAATTTTTTTGTTAAGATGTACTATTCCATTCAGCTAAGCATATTTTGGGGCATATCATTTGGCCTCCCAAACCAGGCAATTTCAGTGAAATCATTAATGCCCAAAGAAATGTCCCTTTCCAGCAGCTGGCTAAGCAATGTTTTCTAAAGACATAAGTAGATTTATAAATTTATGCTTGACAGCAGGACAAACTCCTGTCTTAATCATCCTAGTGGGGTGATCAGTAAAGATTTGTAGTCCACTCCCTGATCAGGCATTTATAATAACTATTCTGCATGGGCTGAACAAACCATGATAGGAGAGAGCAGTGCTGCCAGTTCCAAATTCTGTGTCTTCTGCAGATGCCTCAGATCTATAGTCATGCAGCGAGATGAGAATTTTTCTCAGAGTGAGAAACTTTGTAATTAAATGACTTTGAAATGAAATCAACCTAGTCAATTCTTCAAAATATTTTCTGTCACAGTAGAAAAGAATTTTAGAAACCAAAAGAAAGCAAGTCAAAGAGCAATTTATTTAGGCCACCTGTCTAGAAAACTGAAAAACTAAGTAGACATTCTGATACGATGTGAAGCAGATTGCTGTTCTGGTTAAACAGTGGGCTGTGGCATCAGGAAGATCTAGATTCAGGGTCTTTCTCGAACACATTCTGGCAAAGGAACTATGGGGAAGTTATTTTAACCTCTCTGTGGTCCCAAGCAACTCCAGAGGACTATAAATTACACTTGAGTTGCTGATTTCCATTGATGGAAAGAGTTTGCACATTGAATGTTTCCTAGACTGACGAAATATTTCCCTCTTCTCAGAAAATTTTAAAATTGCATTGAAATTTGATGAACAAAAGACATTTAATGTGATTTTTCAATTGAATGTGACCAACAGAACTTTCTTAATGCAGGGCTTTTGAATCAAGGACCATAAAGGCTTAGATCTAGTGATAGTGGCTCCTTAGTTAGCAGCAGTGCAAAAGATTTACAGTACAATTAAAGAGTAGAGTGTACGTGCAGCCTACTTATATTTAAGAGTGAATGGTCAGAAAGTATTCAAAAGCCAGCAAAGAATCAAGAGCTTTTAATGGACGTCATTAAATGGAAAGTCTTCAAAAAGACCATGTAAGAGTTTGATTAAAGAGCAATTAAAGTTACTATGAGCATAATAACAGGAAACTTCAAGAAGGATCATTAAGAACAATCATTACCAGCTCAAGCCAGCATAGAAAAGGCAAATTTGTGGCTCCATGTATTTTAATTTCATGCTCTATTAATGTGAAGGAAATGTAATGCTGTGTGCACCAATAAAACAGCACATGAATGTGGGTTTTTGTACATTTGCAATTTTCTTTTTTTTTTGGTATTGCTATTTCAGTCTTTTCAGTAATTCATTTTGATATACAAAATGTTTTGCTCAAAATCTGCTATATGACAAAAAGAAAGCAAGACAATGGTAGAAGCCAACAGACCAATAAGCTGAGTCTCATTGGGTGTCTATACCTTCTGAGGAAGAGGGAGGGGAAAATGATATAAATATATCAGTAACTTGAGTAAATAAGCTTGGAGAGAGCTCCTATATAAATACAACAGTGAATATTGGCTCCCCATATAAACTGTCAATTTGGAAAAAAGTAAGCATAAAAGTCATTTATGCAGGGCAGTGGAACCAACTGCTTCTAATCAGTTTCATCAGGGTATGATTGAAGACAGCAAATAAACACCAACCAAATTTTAGAAAGGGACAGAAATGTCTTTTGGCTGATGGTTTTTAAAACACTGGGCATTTGTTCAGAAGAATTGAAATATTTGCAGACTTTGTAGATGGTATTTCATAGGTAACAGATCATGATGAAGCTGAGGACACTGGGACATTTCCTGCATTTGTGATAGGTTCCTATTTCCCTTATTAACTTTTTTATGAATTTGTGTATTTTATTGGGTTTTTCTTCAGGATCCAGGAGGCTGGTTCTGTCTGTGTGTGTCCATAAGACTAGAGAATTCTGGGGAGAAATTTCACTGATTGATCTCTGGCTAGCAGGAATCACTGGGGTACACCACTAGATTGGTACAATCACAATGAAAATTAGTGACTGATTATGACGACAAACCTACCTGGATGAAATTTTTATCACTCCTTTTACATTTGGGGATTAGAACTTAGGGAAAGAGGTAGTTTGTCACAGAGATCACCTCGGGGTCATGCATCTGGGTCTCAGTGAAATTTAATTTTACAAACCATCTAAAAACGAGAGGGCTCTGGGGAATTGGTTCATGCTACCAGAACTCCAAAGAGCTATTTAGGAGCAATTATTTCACTATCTTTAATGAGAAATATTTCTATCTAAAAACCAAGTTCAGTTATTTACCTGGGGTATTTACTCTTTTCTGGTGGTTAAGTTAACTTAGGTAATGACATTAGAGGCCAGATTTGCTTGATGAATATAGAATTGGGGCAAAAGAAGTTGAGAGAGGATGAGACTTATTTTATGGAAACTATAGAAGCATGAAAAAAATTGCTTTTCACTCTGTGGATATTTTTGTCTAAAAACTGGTATCCAAAGTACCTTCTCCTGGACAGAGCTTGAAATATTTTCACCAATTCTCTCTTCTGAATTTCTCATTATAATAGTAATCTTTCTTTGTTTCAACAGACTATCATAGGATTCCTTCAGCTACTGATGATTCTTTGTTGATTTTGCTTGAGTGACATCTATTATTTGTCAGTCAATAATCACTTATTAGGCATTTATTACAGGTCAGGCATTTGCTAAGTGCTGGAAATACAAATACAAGCAGAAAGAAAAACATTCCTTGCCTTCAAGAAGCTTACATTCTAATGGTTTTATTCTTGAGTATGGCCTTTTTACATTTAGTATATTACTTCCAATGACCTATTGGCAGAATCTCTGCAAACTAAAGAAGGGTCCAATCTTAATATATTTAAAATAATGTTGGTTATTTGCATCATCAACACCAAATTTCAAGCACATATATGTAAGTACTTCACCAAAATTTATGATTTCAGCCATCTGGTTTCTACCTTCAATTAACTCAAATCAACTCAATAAGCATTGATTAAGCACCCTCTGTGCTTGACTTTGGGTATACAGTTGGTACCATCAAGGAACGTACAATTATAGATCATAATGGTTCTCATGAGTTGTCATGAGTCTCTGCTCTCCTCTTCCTCCTCCCAAATACCCTTCCTCGTATATTTTGTGGCTGTCCTTCTGATCAGAAGTCTTTCTAACCATACCTGCACTGGGGCTCATGCAACATATAGAATCTCTTACTTGAAGCCTTTCTAGCTTTGTAGGATGTATCAAAGATGATGCTCTACCAGAACAGCCTCTGAGAACCCAGGATCTTCTGAATCCCATGAGAAGAAGTAATTTTATGTATAAGGGAAAGAAGATTAAGCTGTGGGTCAAGAAGATCTCAGTTTAAGCCTCACAGCAGACATTTACTGACAATATGACCTTGGGAAAGTCTTTTAACTTTTCTCTGCCCCAGTTTCTTAAAAAGAAAAGAGAATAGCAATACCTGTTGAGAAGAACAAATGATATCATGTATGAGAAGTGCTTTGCAAACCTTAAATATATGTCAGGTAGGTGGCACAGGGGACAGAGTGCCAGGCCTGGAGTGAAGATGACTCATCTTCCTGAGTTTAAATCCAGTCTCAGACACTCACTATGTGACCCTGGCTGGGCAAGTCACTTAACCCTGTTTACCTCAGTTTCCCCATCTACAAAATGAGCTGGAGAAAGAAATGGCAAATGACTCTAGGATCTTTGCCAAGAAAACTTCGAATAGGGTTAGAAAGAATCAGGCATGACTTAAAATGACTAAACAGCAACACTTTTAATATACCAGAGTGCCGTACTACCAAAGGGAGGATATATAGTAAAAAAAATTGAGGATATTACACTTTTTCCTTCTCTTTCATTATATTATCATTATTTGTGTTCAGAAATAATAATACATCATATTTATAGAATCTCTTTCTTTATTCAGTAATTTCATCAGTGTAGGGAACATTCACTGTTGAAACTCCCTGCTCTAATAGAGAATGGCAACTTATGTATGATTTATAGTTTTTGAGAGTTGCCTGGGGTGCTGAAAACTGAAATAATTTGCCCAAAGGCACATAGCTAGTATGTTTAGAGGCAAGACTAGAACTCATGTTTTTTCTAAATCCAGCCCACTAGACCATGCAGCCTCCCATGAAGCATTTGTTATTAAATGGAACTGACTTCTCTTTAACCTTCCCTTTGTAAGCACCATAGTCATTAATACTAAAGGAAAGGTTTATTATAAAGCTAAATGCTTTAATCGACATATACCAAGTTCAGTCAAAAGCAGACATCCTTCTGCAAGCATTCTAAGGTTTCTTAAGCATACAGTACACAGGATGATGTTCATATGGTTGGTAGAGAGCATCAGATCATTACATCACATGCAAAAAGGACTTTATTAGCTGTTATACAATGATTACAGTACCTGTACTAATTATTGCCAACCCCTGATTAGGGATTATAAAGTGTATTATCAAATGGCTCCCTTTTGATAATATGACTGAATTCATGTTGTAATAAATTCTTCCTACTGGTTTTCATAAAATAACAAATGCCTCTGAGAGGTGTTTATCATTTCCCAGATGCTGCTGCTGCTGACAGCTGAGGCTTGGGGGATAAAATCAGCAACACAAACTGAACTGGAAAAGCAGATTCAAAAGAACTTGGTGAGGGGGGGGAGTCAGGCAGCTGAAGAAAGAGACTCCTTGTAAGTCATAAAATAAAGAATAGAAAGGAAACTAAAGGAAGAGGGATCTCCTGGCAGCTGATGCAAGAGTGACTTCAGTACCAATGAAAGCTACTGCCAAAGGAACATGTGAAATTAGAAATGATGCTAGTAAAAGAAAGGCATGTGATGCACTTAGGATTTAATTGTAAGGTATCAGTACAGAAAGGACCCAGGAGAAAGTCTAGGTTCACACAACACAAATACCAAACAGGCTAGGTATAAGGAAAAGCCCACACAAAGAATTAGTTTTTCTTTAGAAGACAAAGACAATAAATGAGAAAAAGGATAAATGCCACAGCATGGAGGGAAGATCCTGCAAATGGAACTTTATTTTCCCATGAGAATTAGGCTTCTCTGCTAACCCATTACTTCTGAAGCAAAGTCACTTTATGATGGCATTAAGAATAGTCTTAAAAAAAACAACACAGGAACAAATCTTACCTTGGACTATATTTTCCATAAGCATGTTTTGCCATTAGAGCTTTTGAAACATAAACAAAGTTACATAGAAATATCCTTCATCAGCATCAAATAGCATTGGTTAAGTCTTCATGGTCAAGTGTTCTGGGGAAAAATATTAAACATGAAAGATTCCTGCTCTTTTATAATTTGCTTACTAAAAGAGCACAGCATTAAAGCCCTATCACCACTGACCACCAGTATCCTGTGACCACTAATGAGAGCATTACAGAGAGACTAGGGATGATTTAAGATGGTCTCACCATGGGTGCAGTTGTCACAAACTTCTGAAACAGTGCCATTTTTTCAGTCTTCTAGGTATTTGATCTTTTTTTTTAATTTGAAATTTTATTTAATTAATTAATTCAGAAGATTTTTTCATGGTTCCATGATTCATGTTCTTTCCCTCCCCTCCTTCCATCCCCGCCATGGCCAATGAGCAATTCCACTGGGTTTTACATGTATCATTGAGCAAGATCTATTTCCATATTATTAATATTTGCACTAGGGTGATTGTTTAGAGTCTACATCTGCAATAATACACCCATCAACTCATGTGATCAAGCAGTTGTTTTTCTTCTGTGTTTCTATTTCCACAGTTCTTCCTCTTGATGTGAAAAGTGTTCATTCTCATAAGTCCCTCAGAAATGTCCTGGATTATTGCATTGCTGCTAGTAGAGAAGTTAGGATATTAAATCTTAAACAATTTACAACACAACCATTCACAAGATTAAAGGAATACATAAAAAGCCATTTAGGTAACTAGATTTCCCCCTCCCCACCAGAGCTATACTACTCTGTTCCAAAGAGGACTCAGTGGCCCTCTAAACAAGTTAAATATATAACTACTGTCTAAAAATTAATGATTCTGTGCTCTTCCTTTTGGTTGCAAGCTGCCCCTTTTGCCTGAAATGAACCCTTTCCTCATCATTTTACTCTTAGAATTTCTAGTTACCTTTAAATTCCCCTGCTAGGATGACTTTTCCTGATTTCTTCAGTTGTTTGTACATCCCTCTGCTCCCCTCACCAACAAATTACTTACCATTTATTTATTTTATATATTCTTTATGTGTGTACATGCCAACTCCCTCAATTGGCACTAAGTTCCTTGAGGGCAGGTATTATTTTATTTTTTCTGTTCTATCCTTAGAAGTACTAGCTTAGTGCAAAGATACTAAATACTTCTTGATTAATTGGTACTCTGGGAGTTTAATGATTTCATGTACATGGGCATTCTTTGATTCAAATGGTTACCCTTCCATATCTCTCATCCTTTGAGATTTTTGCCTATATTTCCCATAAATTCAACATAAAGGATCACTTGTACCCTAGAGGGATTTTAAAAATATTTTAAGAACATTGATTGTATCAATTGGGTTGTACAGGTATTGTTTCCAGTTCTCAATACAAGAAAACTCGATGTATTCTGGTCATACATGTCCTGAAGTATATCATTTATATCACAATATTGTATAGTTTGAAGTTAACATGATACACAGTAGCCTGGGATAAAGCTACATCATAGGGAGAATATTATTATTATTAAGTAGTTGGATGCTTGCAGCAATGATTAAATCAATGGAAAAATATTTCCTAAATATTTGTCTTCTCTAACTACCCTGTTCTAGGCTAAGTTATTTATCCATTCTAAGTACCTGTCCCAAATATCTGTGTAAGTATGTTTCTGTAAGTAAATAGGGCCCTAGATAGAGTGCTGGACCTAGTCAGAAAGACCCAAGTTCATATATGGCCTTCTAACTTTTGGATCCTAGTAAAGTCATTTTAAGTTTTATCAGCCTCAGTTTGCCTACTTGTAAAATGAGCAAAATAATTGTACCTCTCTCTCAAATTTATTATGAGGATCAAATGAGATAATACATTTTTATCTTTTGTCTTAGAAGCTATACTAAGTACATTAGTTCCAAGGCAGTTCTTCTTTTTTCTTTTTTCTTTTTTCTTCTTTCTTCTTTCTTCTTTCTTTTTTCTTTCTCCATTCTTCTTCTTCTTCTTCTTCTTCTTCTTCTTCTTCTTCTTCTTCTTCTTCTTCTTCTTCTTCTTCTTCTTCTTCTTCTTCTTCTTCTTCTTCTTCTTCTTCTTCTTCTTCTTCTTCTTTCTTCTTCTTCTTCTTTTCTTCTTCTTCTTCCTCCTCCTCCTCTTCCTCCTCCTCCTCATCTTTGTAAATATAGTGGGTAGATATTTATATTGTATATATCCTGTGTATGCCTCTGTGCATATGCATAGATGAATATGTGTATAAATATATGCAATTTATATATTTAGTGAATTAATTTGATGGATGGCATTTGTGAAATATAAAGAAACACTTGACATTTACATAGCACTTCAAGTTTTATACATAAATCATCTAATTATGTGCTGCAAATCAACAAACCATTTTACTGAGTTGCCTAACGATTCTGTAAACTAGGATCTTCAATCGTTTGCCTTTTGAAGTTCATCAATGAATCAACAAACGTTTACTATTCTTCTATTATATTCTAAGCACTAGGATAGGCTAGGTGTGGACAATAAAAATAACAGAAGGAGACAATTATTATCCTGGTAGGAGATTGCATTTTATTATGTAAGGAAGCTGAAGATCAGAGAGGTTGTGATTTCTTCACAGTCACATTTATGGTAAGGACCAAAATTGGTATTAGGCTTCAGGTTTGCATAACTCCAAGTCCATCACTCTCTACTTTCCCAGACTACCTACCAATACAACTCTTAATCTGGCATATTTGGCCATAACAACCCATTAAAAGGAGACATTTTCATATAACTTTCTCTTGATGATTCAGTCATAGAAAGAAATACCATCATTGCATAGTGTCATAATATAATTCTAGGTCTGCTTTTTTAGTTTTTTTTATTTTTCACTTTTCTTGTTCAATATTAGGATGTGGCTTCTATTGTAGGTTAGAGGCTCCCTGCCTTTAAACTGTCCACTTATTTTTTACTTCTATTGCTTCCAATCCCCTATGAACTGAAGAACCAGATTACCAAATTTATTAGGAATTGTATGTTACAGCATCTGGCAATATGGGTTCATATGAGATCATGTCTAAGCTCAGTCACTCTATCACCTCACAAAAGCAATAACTATGCCAAATAAAGCAAAATAATAAAAATAACAAAGAGAGAACCCCAACTAATTCATCATTGGGAAAATCTCACAAAAATCAGCTAAGACTGAAAAAATGAGCAAATGACAAATAAAGAGATCCTGGTGTGATGAGTAAATATTATGGGATAAAAGAAAAATGGGAAACCTCAAAGGAAGAGGAATCATACTGTGAAAACAACTCAACTATGCCTCAAGAAGCTATTAAACTACTCAAGAACTTCCTGAGTGGTTTAGATATTCTAAAAGGAAAAAAGAATAAGGCTAGAAATATGAGCACTCAATAAAATTGTTGCTACAAATAAGATCATCAGTCAGTAGGAAAACTAAGTAAGGCAGTGAACACAGGAGAAAAAGACTAAAAGGTTCAGAATTAAAAATTCTGATTCTAAGTAAAGAGCATAATAAAGGAATATTGGAAGGATTCTTGAGATCTCTACAAGCCAAAGAATTAACTTTGAAGGTGTAACACAATAACAAAAACTGAGAATGTTTGGTAACGCAGAAAAACATAGTAAAACACTAAGCTTGAATATTAGTTGTTAGGAAGTTAAAGAGAAAACAGATCCAAAGAGATTGACAAAATTCACAGGTTGGTAAACAAGGACTTCAGGTTTAGTTCATCCTGAAATGTAGTGATCATTATGATCCAAATATTAAGGATCAGGAGAAAGCCCTTCTCATACCAAGGAAAAGTAGTCCCAGTTTACAAGACTATTAATCAATTATGAGAAATAAAGGGGAATCCTGGGCTATGAAATTCAAAAAACTAAAAGTAATTAGTTTGCTTCCCAAAGCAAATATTCTTCAAATTATAATTTAGCCATCAATGAAAAAATGTTTGATTTTTTAATAGGAAGAAGGAATTTGAATCATCCCTCCTAAAGAAACCAGAGATGAGTGGACATGACATTTGACCTGAAGATCTATTCCACAGAAAAAAATCAAAGAAAGATACAGTTCAAATAGTATGAAAAAAAAAGCAGAAGAAATATTTAGAAGACTGCAATGCTTTCAAAACTAGTAATTTTTAGAAATCTTCCTTCTCTGAGGATTATTGAAAGAAGATAGAACATTTATAGGGAAAGCCCATGAAGTATGATTTAGAAATGATGGGTTATCTCTGTAGATCAAATGTTCCCTCTTCTCTACCTGTGTCTTTTCTGAAGGGACATCATAGATGAAAGTCTTTATAACAAGGAAGGAACTAGGAACCCAGTCATAGCTAGACTGTACCAAAAAGGAGATAAACCTGTCTTCTCTTAGAAATATAGCTTTTTAAAGAGCACTTATAGATAAAGCATAAAAAAAAGAAAATTAGATCACAGGATATCTTAAAGCTAGAAGGAACTGAATTAATTTTTTTTGGAATGAAGGCCTACAGATAAAATTCATTCAAACAAAGAAGGGTGATGGACAAGGCATAAAAGGATCCTTCGCCACATTGACATGTTAGCTGGATGAGGAGAATATTGTTATTTTTGGAAGGAAATAATGATAAAAATAAAAATAAAAGACTTTGGGCTTAGATGTGGCTATAAGAGATAAAGAAACATGTTGCCTGGTAGATGGTTCTCAGACACTTGCTCCTGATCTCCAGTTTCACATCACCAACTGTCTATTGTACATTTTGAACTGAGCATCCCATAGTCTCTCAAAATAAATATGTCCAAAACAGAACTATTATCTTTCTCTAAAACCCTACCCTCTTCCAAATTTCACTATTTATGCACTCTACCCAATAAACCAGTTGCCTCTTAACAAGATAAACATTATAGATTTGAATAAAATGTTAGAGAAACTCAATTTAACAGACCTACAGTGATTATAGAATGGAAATATTAAGTAGTATATTTGTTTTTCAGTATAACACTGTTCCTTTTCAAAAATTGATCATATAGTAGGGCATAATAAACTCATAAATAATACAAAAACCCAGAATTAACAAACTTCTATAAAATGAAAATAAATATTAATAAAATATATCAATATAAGTAAAGACTAATGGAAACAATATCTAATTAAAGAAATTAATAGAGGTAACATAAAATGAGACTTCAAAAATTCTTCTAAAAGAGAAAAAATTGTCTTTAGAAACATTAACAAAACAGAGTAAAACTCTGAACAGAGAATGCAATTTAAAAGCTGTTTCAAGATCTACAAATTAACAAAAACAGATTAAGATATTTGGAAAATCAGGAATGATAGATATACTTGAAAATAGACTGTTGAAGTAAATAAAAAACTTTTAAAGAAAACAATAAAATCAATACATTAATAAAATGTTGACAATAGGTCAAAAATCAAATTACAATAGAAAAAGCAAATTCACAACTAGAGAGAGATAGGAAGAGAATTATTAGAAACTGTTGTGCTCAGTTATAATCCAGCAAAACTTAAATTTTAAAGGAAATAGATGAATTTCAAAAGTAATAAGAGAGGAAGTAAAGAATCTAAGCATCTTAGTTTCAGGATATAAAATGAGACAAATATGATCCAAATCTGAGAGGAATAAAGCAGAGAACTGCAAGATTCATAATTGATGAAAAATTCTAGTAAAATATTAGTAAACAGATGATAGAAATTAGTTTGAAGTGTATCACAAAGTTGGATCTTTAAGAAAACATTTCACATAATTATGTTGTGAAAGTCAAAAAAATTTTCATGACTTTTTGGGACAAGTGAATCTTGTGGCAGGCTGCCACTGGTAGAGATATGATACTTCTTTTTACCCTTTTTCTAGAAATATCTAGAAAGTGTCACTCCATCACCACCAGAACCTCCCCAAACCAGTTTAGCTGGGACCTTGCTGGTCAATCCCTAGGAAATATCATCATGACTGCTTCCAAAGATAGGAAGCCAACCAGGTACACCTGAGAAAAAACCACTCTTTCCTTTCAAAGTCTATGGTCCTTCCTAACATCATTTAGCCACTTAGGTGTATTATTTCTCTTATTCTGGTGTTCAGTTTTTCCTGAACTGCCTTGTCTGTATCGTTTTCCTTGTTGACCTTTCCTCTGTGTTCTTGACACCGGTGTCTTTAAGTCTTCCTTTGTGCATGTAAATTATAATGTACTATCTATAATAAATGCCTCTTGATTTAAACATTGATTGACCTGTCTGATTATTTTGTGAATTCCTCTTTTAAATTCCTTGGTATCTAAAATGAACAAACTTTTTTTTTAATCAGAGACTATATCAGATTTCAAGTACATGCACAAAGTTTCAGAATTTCATCAGTATGTGAAACTTTTATTGTGGGAAGATTCTGCATCAAGGAACATCACAAACTAGTTATAACTTAGCTTATAAATCATAAATAGCTTCCTGAATTTCAAAAACCACATGTGGTTTCCCAGTTTAAACAGTATGCGTTAGAGGCATGATTTGAAACCATACTATAATGATAAAAGTAGAGCACTCTAACCATCATAATACACTTCCTCTTAATTATATAATATAATTTTGCTTATTATATGCCATAAAATATAGTTGAATATAGACTGTTGAAGTAAAAAAATATTTTAACGAGAATAAAATCACATGTATATATACGCATATATATATTTACACACACATAAATACAAGTATATATATTTTATATGAATGTTACATAAGTAGTTGCCCCAAAAAAACTTTGATAAAATGTAGTACTTGTTTATGTTAAATAACACCAATAAATATATAAATAGAAGAAGTACTCTTAATAGGATCAAAAGTTTCTCTAAAACCAATAGCTAGTATAATTTATAATGGAAAAACACTGAGAGCTTTCGCAGTATAATCAAGGATAAAACAAAGATGCCCCGTCTCTACTATTATTTGACACAGAACTAGAAAATTTGTAAATATTATAAGAGAAAGAAATTGAGACGGGTATTTGTAAAAGTCTGCATAATTATAGCTTTTTGAAGATGATAAGTAGGGAATATTTAATAAATTATTATTTAATTTATCTTTTTTATTTTACAAATGCAGTAAGTAGAAGTTTAATTGAAGAAAATGGAACACTTTGACCACATTGGAGAGGAAGTCCGTAGATAAAGAGGAAGAGAGTATTCATCTAAACCCAAAGGAATAAGATGATAGTATTTCAATAAAAACTTTTAAAGTAAACAAAAATTGATATGATCTCCATGATAGAACTTCTAGAGAAAGGAAAATTTTGGCTGGCAAATTTGAGAACACTGAAAAGGTGGTACTATAGCTTGAGTCCAGGTATTAACTTGAGCTTTTGGAAAGGTTGCATGCAAGAGACCTGTGTCCTCTTAGTTGTTTTAATTTAGATGGACCATATCAATGATCCAGACTGGTGATGGTGTTAGAAATATCTTGACCATTAAGTGGATATAATGCTCCTACTACTAGACATTATGGTTATGTTATTCTAAAAGGTTTTTTTGTGTGTGAATTTCCTCTGTCATCAGTTCTCTACTATTTAAAAATTATTTATTTTTTATGCTTTTATTTGTATTCATTTTAAGCAACTCCAATTTTAGCACTATTCTGGGACATTTTCTTGTGGAAATGAATTCCCTAGAAAAATTTTGTTACTTTGTTATTAAGGAATTGGGTATAGCAGGAGCTTGATGGGTGTCTGAGGCTATTTCAACTATTTTAGCTACATAAGAACTTCTGCCCTCTTCTTAGCTCAGCCACAACTGGTGCTTTCCACATCTTGTGATTGGACTATTAAAATATTAGCAAGATGTCAGGGATGGTTGTCAGAATCCTTTTTTGAGCTCTAACTGCCTTAAGGTTGCTTCCTTTATTTTTTGATTCAATAAATATTTTTAAAAAATATTTTATTTTTCCCAGTTACATGTAAAAACAACCTTTTTAAACATTCTTCCTTCTTTATATTTTGAGTTCCAAATTTCTTCCTTTTCTCATTCCCTCATACCCCACCCCACCCCAAGACAGTAAGCAATATGATATAGATTTTACATGTACTATCATATAAAATATTTATCAATATTTGTCACTTTGTGGAAGAGATTTCAAACAAAAAAGAAGATAGAAGTGAAATATAATATATTTTGATCTGAATTCAGACTCTATAATTTTTTTGAGGGTAGATGGCATTTTTCATCATGAGTCCTTAGGATTGTCTTGGATCACTGCATTGTCAACAATAACAAATTGACTCAATGAATGTCAATGGAAACCATCTTAAGTATTGATTTCCATCCAAATTTCCTTTTGAAAGACAATAGGATGTGTTGCAAGTCCACTAAATGAAAAATCAAATTGATTTAGCTAACAAGTATAACAAAAACAACCATATCAACCACAATTATTATTTTTTTAGATAGTATGTTAAATTTAGAAAATGTTTTCATATCTAAATCCTATGAAAAAAGTTGCAGAAGTATTTTAATTGATTAATTTGTTGTATTAAAGTACCAGAGTCCCCTTCTTCCCTCCTTTCCCTCCATTAGAGAAGGCATCATTTAAAGATGTATAATGCATTGTTGGTGGAGTTGTGAACTGATCTAGCCATTCTGGAAGGCAATTTGAAACTATACCCAAAAGGTTTTAAAAGGATGCATACCCTTTGATTTAGCAATACCATAACTAGATTTTGTACTCTAAAGAGATAATCATGAAAAAATGCTTGTATAAAAATATTCATATCCATGTTCTTTGTGGTGGCAAAAAAAATTGGAAAATAAGGAGGTATCCCTCGATTGGAGAATGGCTGAACAAATTGTGGTATATGATGGTGATGGAATACTATTTTGCTGTAAGGAATGATGAACTGGAGTATTTCTAAATGAACTGGAACAACCACTAGGAACTGATGCAGAGTGAAATGAGTAGAACCAAGAGAACAATATACACAGAAAGTGAAGCATTGTGAAACAATACAACGTAATGGACTTTGCTAACACAAGACAATCCAAACGAACTTGTGAGAAAGAATATTATCTACATGGAGAGAAAGAACCGTGGGAGCAGAAACACAGAAGAAAAACAAATGACTTATCATTTATTTATATGAACATACAATTTGGGGTTTTGGTTTTAAAAGATTGCTCTTTTGCAAAAATGAATAATATGAAAATAGGTGTAAGAGATAACATTTGTATAACCCAGTAGAAGTACTTATTGGATCCAGGAGGCGGGGAGTTAGAGGGGAGGTAAAGAAATTGAAATATGTAAACATGGAAAAATATTTGAAAAATAAAAAAATAAAATCCAAAAAATGGAGATGTGTGAAGTTATAAAACTGTCTTGCTTATTTCTATTCATCATTTCTTTCTCTGGAGGTAGACATTCATTCACAAGTCATTCCTCAAACAATATTTCTGTTTCTGTGTATGAGGTTTTTGGTTCTTCTCATTCAACTCTTGATAATTTCATGTAGGTCCTTCCATGTTTTTTTCCAAAAAATTAACCTGTTCATCATTTATTATAGCACAATAATATTCCATCACAAACCTATACCACAATTTGTTTAGTCATTTCCCAATTGATGGGCATCCTTTCAATTTCTAGTTCTTTGCCACCAGAAAGAGAACTGCTATAAACATTTTTTAACATATAGATTCCTTTTCTTTTTCCCAGATCATTTGAGGAAATAAACCTAATAGTGGTATTTCTGAGACAAAAGGTATGGACAGTTTTGAAATTGAGTATAATTCCAGATTGCCCAACAAAATATTTGTATAATTCACAATCTCACCAACAGCATATTAGTGCCACCATTTTACTACATCCCCTGCAACATATGCCATTTTACCCAGACTGAAAGGTGTAAGATGATATCACAAGTATTCCTGAATAGAAGAAAACTGAGATCAAGAGAAAGGAAATGAATTTCCCAAGATTTTTTCATAGCAAAAAATCAGAATCCGATTCTTCTAATTCCAAATTTTATAACATTTCTACAATATTATGATATATCTTATGATTCTACCCTTAATATGCTATGTGCCATGAAGTGACTTTTCTTCTCTGGGCCCTAGTTTCCTAATCTGTCAGATGAGGAACATGAACTGGGTGATATGTAGAATTTGCTTCAATTTCAGTGTCATAATTCTGTATAGTTGGTCCTTTTTCATGTTTTGAGACATAGAGAGGCAAGGGGCATCTATCTCCAACAAAACATATTTTCTGTGCTATTTGGGGGACATACAAAATTGAACATTATAAAAGATAAATTCTTCATGTCATTTCTGAATGTGTATTTGAGAAATACAATCAATGTGTTTTAACAAAGTAATGGCCAATATTGCCAAATTTATTTCTCCTCAGTATTTAGTGTCCAGTTATATTGACATTGATATGCCATCTCTCTGAAAGAAACAGTCTATTTAAGAGAAAAATAGAAGAAAGAGAAGATGAGGGAAGCTAGATGTTGACCATTTAAAATAGGATTCTGGAAATAAATGAGGGAAATTCAGAATGAAACTGTAGGGAACAAAATGGGAACAAAATATTGAAGCAAAATGTTGTATACAAAGTGTCAGTCTGAAAAACTTTAGTGGTTTGAGCTTTATAGTGGTACCTTGGATTTTATGGGAAAGTGTCCGGCACCCAGGATGAAACTGATTGGGGAGATTTTGAGCATGGGATCGGGGAGAAGGAGTGGGAGAGGGAGAGACAGAGACAGATAAAGACAGAGACAGAGAGAGAGCATGTTAATGAATTGCTTGAGGAAGGTAAATAATATCAACCAAACTGACTGAAGAAAGATTCGGTGTTGGGTAATGGGGTAGGAGGGATTGCTGGAATCTGAAAGGCTCCTATAATCAATATAATTCTGCATTCTCTGCTTTTTCATCTTGTTCCATTGGCCTTTCTTATGTTGGAGCAAGGCAGTGACCACAGTGACTACTTCCTCCCAACCCAGTGATCTGGTTTAAGATTATCTGTCCTGGGAGAGGTATGATGAGGGCCAAGGTGACTAACAGGATTTATGGATTTTCTTTTACCTCTTATCTAACTTTTTTGTTGCAGAAAATGGAGGCAGCTGTCATTGAGTGAGCCAGTGATTCAAATGTCTTTTAAGGAATTTCTGAAGGGCAAACGTTTTAAAATCCTGACTTGATTTCAATTAAACATTTTAAAAAGCACTTAGCAGGCGAAGAGCTCTGGGAACATTAAATGTGCATAGAATACCACCCTGGCCCTCAAAAAGCTTACAATCACACAATTGTTCACTTTGGGTTTT
Organism: Gracilinanus agilis; assembly: GCF_016433145.1. Taxonomy (NCBI): domain Eukaryota; kingdom Metazoa; phylum Chordata; class Mammalia; order Didelphimorphia; family Didelphidae; genus Gracilinanus; species Gracilinanus agilis. The sequence continues at coordinate 634,063,836 of NC_058131.1, forward strand.
CTCATCCTCTTCACTATAGATCTTGAGTTCTTTACCCGTTAACCAAAAAGATCCATGTAAAAGCCGACCCAGAAAAGCCTCATAAACCTGATGAGGAGGGGGCAGCTGGGTAGCTCAGAGGAGTGAGAGTCAGGCCTAGAGACAGGAGGTCCTAGGTTCAAACCCGGCCTCAGCCACTTCCCAGCTGTGTGACCCTGGGCAAGTCGCTTGACCCCCATTGCCCACCCTTACCAATCTTCCACCTATGAGACAATACACCGAAGTACAAGGGTTTAAAAAAAAATAAAATAAAAAAAAATTCACATAAAGAAGCGTAAAAGAAAAGCATAAGATTTGAAAGGGAAAGTTAGGAGGCGAGAACAAAGAAAGACCAAATAAATAATAAAGTTCCATCTGTACATGTAGTAACAAGACTGGATACAATGAAACTGAAGAAGAAACAGCAACTCAGGTGATGAGAAGAGCTTTTGAGAACATACTCTATAAAGGTCCTTCAAAGAATTACATACTATTATAAAGTAAATATTAATAGCAATGTTTCAAAAAAGTTGATGTGATTTTAATTTAAGACAAAGGGAACACTATCTACAAAATAAGATAACCAAAGTAAAAATATTTCCAAATTGGAAACCACATAAGATTGAAGAGTAGCAAAAGAAAAAAACTGTAAGTTGAAGTAGATTAAAAGTAGAATTTATAATTCTAATATTGCAGGACAAAGCTAACATCTTATATTATAGGCTAACCAGTTTGTGTGTCAGTTTTTTACCAAGTAACAGCTATATTTCAGATGATCTGATCTGACCTACATTATAATAATGATAAAGGAACCATATCATACTTGTTATATAATATAGCAAGACTCAAAATAACTTTATAAGCTTTATTTCATCAATAAGAATATTCATGGGAGAAAAGTACTATTAATGACCTATTTGGAAGTAAAAGGCCACAGCCAAGATTTTAGTATAAACTTGAGGGCAAAGTGAAATATTAATAGGTCTCTTCAGAAAGCCAGGCAGTGATGTATCAAGTATGGTAAGTTTAAAAATTTTAAAAAAAAAGAAAGAAAGAAAGAAAGAAACTATGTATAAGATCCCCCAATGCCATCGCTATGACTCAGCAGGTGAGTTGTAGAAACCTCTTGCCTGGATTTGGGAGGTACAGGCAGCAGATGGTGTCCAAATAAACCTCTTCTTTCTTAGTCACAGTTCTTTGCAATTACATGTCCAATAATTTCCTCAGAATACCATTGTTGTAATACTGATTAATNCAAACCCGGCCTCAGCCACTTCCCAGCTGTGTGACCCTGGGCAAGTCACTTGACCCCCATTGCCCACCCTTACCAATCTTCCACCTATGAGACAATACACCAAAGTACAAGGGTTTAAAAAAAATTACAAAAAAAAAATAAATTTGTTAACTTTACTTGTATTGAAAGGAGTTCGTGGCCTTAGAGGATGGTGGTGAAGAGAAATGTTATTGTCTGGAAGAGGAGTCTCCTTCCATAATATGTGGGGGCAATTGCCCTTCTGGTTTTTCTGTCCATTATCACTACTGAACTCTGCTTAAGATTCACCAGATATAAACTTCACAAGAAAATGATCCAATGACTTTTGGTTTTGTCTGCATTTCAAAAATGCCTTTAAAACTGGAAATGCTCTGGTCATTTAACAAATTTACAATTCTGCTTGGCAGAGGTTTATTGGGGTGATATTTTTCAACAAAGTTTTGTACTTTCCCCCATTTTGCACACATTTCTTTGATTAATGAAGTGGGGACATTCTCTTTTGCCTCCTCCTCACCTGTAGAAAACTCTCACGCTACTAGCTATTGCTGCTCTCTTTGAAGTTTCTGCAGCTCCTCAATGTTGAGCTCTTCTTTATGCTCCTGAATTAATATGTGATCTTTTATTTCTGTTAGAGTGGGCATAGGCTTTCTACTGCAACACCAACAAGTTCTAACAAGTGCATCAAGTGGCAAGCAAACCTCAAATACTGCAGCAATTTTTTCTCGTCAAAATGTATCAAATGCCAAAATCAACAATTCTAAAACCATCAAGAATTAGAGTTTGACTGTATAATAGAAGGAAACTGTCTGTTTCTGCTGGACCTGGAAAAGGGAGCAGAGACTTGGGCTAGTCTTTTTGGAGACGAAGCTGAGAACCTAGAGTAGATTTTGTTTTGGGGCTAAGTGGGATAAAATTGTGGGCAAATTTGTATTCTGTCAGTACACAATATGTGCCAGTACAGTGCCTGGCACATAATGGGCCTTAATAAAAAAGCTTTATTTATTGCCTTAGATTTTCTTAATACTTGCTTCCTGAAGGAGGGTCAAGGGCTCCTGGAGCTGACAGAATAGAAAAAAAATATTTATATTTAGAGGAAAGTACCAAGGCAAAGAGGCTCCAAAGGCAACCAGGGTTAGAAATGGGTGCTCAGACACCGTTAGGCAGAAGCGGGGTAGGTAGGGAAGGCAGACTCCAAAGTTCCATGAAGTTGCTACTAAGGATGCTGATACCCACGAACTCCCAGAAGAATCAAGTCATTTGGTAGCTTTCTATTTAAATTTAAGCTATTATTCTTGATAATTTAAATTTAATTTAAACTTCAACTATTATTCTTAATAATTAGATATTGAGGTTAATTATTTCTTCCTACTTGGCATTCAAGAATCCTAGTGAGTAAGGGGAAGGAGGAAGAGTAATATGCTAATTCTCACAGATAGGGTTTTTAACTTAGAAGACTATGAACCAAATGGGGGGAAATTTCATTTTTATTTTCATTAACCTATAGCTGAAAATGTGCATTTCCTTTATATTATTTACATTATTCTTAGAAGGGGTCAATGGGCTTTATCAGATTGCCAAAGTGGTCTATAGTATAAAAAAGAAACCCAGCCTTGTAGCAATTACATTCCATGGGGAAGTAGGTTGAAGGTGTGATGAAGGGGAGGTAGTTTTGGGAATCACAGAGCCCTGGTTCATGTTTTGGAGGAGTCTGACCCCAAAATGAGCAGACTAGGTTTTTCCCACACTCTAGTTCATCACGTTCCCTCTTTAGAGTAGAACTCTGTGGAAAATATTTTTTTAAAAGCTTAGGTTTTGCTAAGGTCTAGAGCCTAGATTTTAGGTTATAAAAATGGATGAATTAGTTCTATTTTATAAAGGTTCTCTCTACAAGGTAAAGAGCAACTATTTTCTCCATGACAATAGAAATACTTAAGTGCAAATTGGCAAATGCTAGAAATCATCTCTCCTACTTTGTTCTCCTTGGAACTTGATAGTTGAAAATGTGAAAGACTCTGTGACTCTTCTTAACAGATATGTCATCTATGATATGATTGTCTGGGTGCAGCTAGGTGCTACAATGGAATGAGCACCTGATCTGGAGTCTGGTAGACTTATCTTTTGGAGTTCAAATTTGGTCCTCAGACACTCACTAGCTATATGACCCTAGACAAGTCACTTAACCTTATTTCTCTCAGTTCTTCATCTGTAAATTAGAAGAAACTGGCAAATCAGTCTAGTGTCTTTGCCATGGAAACCCCAAAGATGGTTACAAAGAGTCAGATATGACTCAGTTGACTAAACAATAAATATATCATCTGAGCAACCTCCTCAAAATCTTTATTTTCTCAACAGTCATAGTTGCTCATCCTCCTAGCAACAGTCAACTGTATTGACAAGGGTATGGCTTCAGCAAGCACCTCCCAATGGACAACCAGAATCCCAATTTATTTAGCAAGAAGCTGAGCCAAGAGGTGAAGAATAAAATCTAGACTTTTCCCTCCATAGGCTATTTAGGTGGTGGTGGTCATGAAGGGTTTTTTATGTTTTGTGTTTTCTGCAAGGTGAAATAAAATGCTGTTCTGTGGCTAATATGAATTGTCAATAACATAAATATGAGAAAAAATGATGGGGCAAAAATGAGCCAACAATATATGATTCCACCAATATTGAATCCAGTTTATTCAAATACAAAACTAAGCTTTCTGGCCCATGAGTTTTTCATATGCATAATCCTCTGGAGTGTAGAATAGCTAAGTCCTACAGGTAACAGTCAATAAATTGTCAATAAATATTTATTAATCACCTAGTATATGTGAGGCACTGTACCCTAAGGATACAAAATACAAAAAAAGAAAGATAGTTTCTGCCCTCAAGGAGTTTCGTTGGTTGTTGTCCTTACTTGAAGAGGACCAAAATAACTTCAAGTGATTTCTTTTAACTTCCATAGAAACTGAATTTAAGTGACAGCAGGGATGTATCAGCTTCGCTCTCTCTTCTAGAGTCATCCAAATCCAGTGGCAAGAAAAAAGTCAAGATGGCCAGTAATGGCTTGGGATCAGTGGATGACCTTGGCATCTTTGATGTCTAACTAAGCTGTAAATGCTCCATAGCACCTACTTTACCACCTTCGTGGCTATTGGTATAAATTGTTCTCACCCACCCATCTTCCAGGAGAAATCACATGCCAGGGTTGACACTTCCCAAACTCACCAATGGGTTTTAGGACTGTCAGTTACCCTCAACCTGTTTTAGCCTGCCTGCCAAGGCAGCATTACAGGGTGGAGCGGCTGTGCATGCAACGGTTTCTTGGTGCCACAGGTGAGAGCTGAATGGCAGGTGGACACCAAAGGAGGAAAGCAGCCTTGAAAAGGACTGAGCAAGCCCTCATACAAGAGGTACTAGTTTTTCCCGAACATGCCATACACCACTCAAGTAGTTTTCAAACTAATGGGAGAAGACAAAACACAAAAGAAAGCTGAAAAGGAAGACACTAGGTACAGAAGCATGGACGTGTAGGAAAATATAACTGAGGTAATGGGGTCACCAGGGATATTATAAATTAACTAAGGGGTTTGTGGGAACACACTCTGGGATTTAAGAGAGACTAAAACTGAACATTGAAGATTTGTACAGCTAAGCCACTCCCAACTGAAAAATAACAGCCCTCACTCTGGCCAGAAGCCTTAAATTCAACTGACAAGGTAACAGGATGAAACTGGGTTTAATTAGGAACAACAAAAGGAGGGATAGGAATGTCTACTCTAAAACCTTAACATCTAATAACAAAACCCACAGGGATAGGGAAGGACTTATTCTACTACACTAATCTAAGTGATCTAAACTAACAGGTCCCAAGGAGCTGTAAATGGAGTCTCTGGGTTTCTGCCTCAAACCTGGACCCTGCCAGGCTTGAGTACAGCTGGGGCTTTGTGGCTTTGGGATTCTCACTGCAATCCACTGATGATCTCTGGATGCCAGGAGCTAGGTTGTCTCAGGTACCAAGTAGAGAAGGTTTTGCTTGACTCACTGTCCACCAGTTCTCAAACTTCTCCTCCTCTCTTGGCTCTGTAGATCTGTCCTTTTGCTAGATGCCACACCACACAGGATCCCAGGGGAAATCAGGAAGATGGTGTCCTTTGCTCTGAGGTCTCCCAGGCTGGCAACAGTTTCTTGCCCACCACTAATGGAGTCCACACTCAGGGCACAGACACACTTCCTCCTCCTTTGTTCCAACCTGGAATTCCCAGCTCCAGCTCCTTCCTGCTAGGTACTTAATTCCTAATCACTAGCTAATCTACTCTTACTCATAACAGTTGAGAATCCACAGAAAGTCAAAATGAGTGCATTCTGGAATTGGGGGGTAACTCTTTGAACAGTATAGCACTTTACAATGTTGTAAAGGCTTTGGCCATTAGCCTCAAGTTTACAAAGATTATCCCTTTTGAAAGAGAAGACTGCAAACTAGCAGTCAGATGTACATGGAAATACAGCTCTGTGTCAATCACATTAGTGTTTTTCTGTGAAACAGCCATTATGCCATCTTCCTCTCTCTCAACCAGGTCTACTACTAGGTCTTAGTAGTGGGAGAGGACAGGGAATGAGGGACAGCAAACCAATGTTAATTATATACATATGTACATATATACACATATAGGTATACAGCATAGGTTCTGCTTTTTCAAGGGATGCTAATAGATAACTATCTAAAATTTCAAATCAGATTAAAAACCCTCACTTGCATGCCTTAAAGAAAATTCAGCATATGGTTTTTATTATTCCCATTTAAAAATAATCTTCCAATCTGAAAATGATTCCCCTTGAGATTCCTTTAACTAGCCAGCTTCCCTAATGCATTTAATGCATTAAATGATGTACAAGAAATTCATTTCTAAACATGTATTCAGGAATTGTCCCCCTCTCTGAGGCTCAGGTTTCTCATCTATAAAATAATGGGGTTGAATCATCTTTTTATGGTGCCTTCCATCTCTCAGTAACATGAGTCTATGACTTCAAAACTATAGAAACAAACCTGTAAAATATAGCATATCTGAAACCTAGCTTATATTTTCCATGTTTGGCAAAAGGATGATTGAGGCAAAGAAAACTGTAACACAAAACTCCAGGGCTTTTATAGAGCAAAATCAAAACATTAAATGCACTTGGGCAGTGAATAGAAAGTCAGGGTAGAAGTAAACATTGATTCCTTGTTTTGTAGAGACTATGCCTTTAGGCATATCTACATCATGATACAACATTAAATGATATTTTTACATCCCAGGGTGTCTAGGTAATTTCACTCTTTCTGTGACTGTATATTCGTTTTGCTGGGGGATGGCAGACAGAAAGCTGCCTGACAATCCTATTTCTACTTTTCACATCTCTTCCCACCAGATTCCCCTCTCTGAAATACAGACACAGGTGATGAAGGTGAATATCTTTTGTGTAATCAGAGAAGTAAGTCTGGAGTGATGGAGTGATGAATAAAATGGCATCTACTGTCCAGGCACTGGAAGAATCAAGGGAATGCTGGGTAATCATGGATGTCTCTGGCATGCTCCATAGTGATTAGTGTTAAGTCCAAGAAGCCGTACCAAAACCTCATCAGCTTCCCTCAAAATGAAAATGCCCAAACTATGCTTGTTCTTCATTGCTTTTAACTTCAGAACCCTACTGAGACTGGAACAAAATGTGACCAGAGATAACAATTACTTTAAAATATCTAAATGTCCTCTTTAGCTGAGACCTGGAATGGGGAGCAAGGATAGTAGGGGAAGGAAAGAGGAATTTAATACTAAAATATGTAGCTACTGTATTCTAGCTTACTATTCCTAGAATCAGATGAGCTATATCTGAACCTTATGGTTCAAGGATATTGTGAAGGATGTAGAATATGTATTGTCAATCATTAGTGAGTAATAGCTAAGTTCCTTTTAACTAATTAATATCAAGTGGTTTTAATATTTAGCACATTAGCAGATCTAAATTTGTGTCTTATTCTATACCTCTTGTACAGGAGTTTTAATCTTGGGCTCATTAATTTGTTTTTTTAATATTTTGACAACTATATTTCAATTTAACCAAGTCCCTTAATAATTCTATAAATTTCATGCATTTTAAAAACATTATCCTAAAAAAGAAACCCATAAGCTTTATCAGTTTGCTCAAGGGGAGCAATTCATAAAAGGTTAATAACTCTTGTTCTTGTCCATCATCTCTCTACCAACTTATGGAAAGTATACTTCATTATTAGTGTTTTGAAATCATGCCTGGATACTGCATTGATCAGCGTTCTGAAAGCCTTCCAAGCTGTCTTTCTTTATGTTCCTGTGATCATAGTATAAATTACTCTCATGGTTCTGCTCACTTTACTCTGCATCAGTTATGCAAGACTTCCTAGGTTTCTCCAAATCCATCATATTTTTCATTACATATAGCAAAATGTGATTCATTTACCATAATTTATTCAGTCATTCTCCAACTGAATTTTAGCAATCCAAAGAAACAAAGTATTATGGGAGATTTCCTTAGATCTCCTTAGGCTGGTAGACTTGAAAAGATGGTACACTTGGAGTCCTGTGTTTGATTTTTAGCATTGCCTCTTATCCGTTGCAACTTGGAATAAGTCATTTCCCCACCATAGGGCATAGTTTCCTTCATCTATAAAATTAAAAATCTGTTCTAACTGTGAACAGAGATTCTTACTGCTAGATGATCTCCCTACATTTGGGGAGATGGAACTCAATGTGGGAAGATCGGATGAAAGACTCTCTTACTCTGAATCTGCCATAACCGTCATTATTGTTCAGATAGCCTCTTAGTCTTATATCATTTTGTAAATGCAAAGGGTGTAGATTTGGAAAAAAGTGACATGTCCAAGGTAACATCTCTGGAACCCAAACCCAGAATTCCAGATTTAGTATCCCTTCTTATCACTCCAGTCTAAGAGGATTTGAGGAAGTATTCCATAGATCTTCATTTCTTTTAAATGTTAAAGTTAGTCTTTTCTATTGTAGGAAAATATAAGTAATGGGGTCACCAGGGATATTAAAAATCAACTATGGGTTTTGTGGGAACACTCTCTGGGATGTATGAGAGACTAAAACTGGACACTGAAGTCTTGTACAGCTACACCACTCCCAACTGGAAAAATAACAGCCAACTGTCACTCTGGCCAGAGGCCTTGAATTAACTGACAAGGTAACAAGGTGAAATTGGGTTTTAATTAGAAACAACTAAAAGGAGGGATAGGAATGACTACTCTAAAATCTTAACACCTAATAACAAAACCCAAAGGGACAGGGAAGGACTTATTCACTACATTAATTTAAGCTATCTAACTAACAGGGCCCAAGGAGCTATACTGGAGTCTCTGGGTTTCTGCCTCAAACCTGGAACCTGCCAGGCTTGAGTACAGCTCTAGGGGCTTTTGTGGCTTTGGGATTCTCACTGCAATCCACTGATGATCTCTGGATGCCAGTAGCTAGGTTGTCTCAGGAACTAAGCAGTAAGGGGTTTGCTTGAAGCACTGTCCTCTTCTCTTGTTCTTTCCTTAAATGCCACACCACACAGGATCCCAGGGAAAAACAGGATGCAAGGTGTCCTTTGCTCTGAGGTCTCCCAGGCTGGCAACAGTTTTTGCCTACCACTAATGGAGTCCACACACAGCACAGATAGACTTCCTCCACCTTCATTCCAACCTGGAATTCCCAGCTCCAGCTCCTTCCTGCTAGGTACTTCCTAATCAATATATAATCAATACCTAATAACTAGCTAATCTAACCTTACTCATAACACTGTCTATTTCTAAGTCTAGATTGAAGTCATTTAGACGTTTCAAGAAGAATATTATGTGAAATCATGATTGTCTTTCAATAGACAATAACTGTAAGGACACTGACAGGAAACCCAGGTCATCATAGGGGAGTCACAGTATAATTTTTGTAGCTCTTCTTGGCAATTTGTTTCCATAATCTTCTACATGTTGCCTGTATGAATCTCTCAAAAGATCAGCTAGTTGGACAATAGTGTTCTAACGCTGAAAGCAATTTACAGAGAATTGAAATGCTTTCTTTTTTTTCCTAAATAGGCTGTTGGCAGATCTAAAATTCATCCCTGGTACCCTGCCATAGCTATGCTCTTCTAAACTTAAATTTGTTGATTATGAGATGATCCCTAAGGCCATTTCATTCTAGTATTTTTATCTGACATAATCAAATGAGAAAAAAAAAAGTTTTGTACCTTACTTGACAGGTTCATAGTATATACATATACCAGAGTATTCAACCAAACATCATTAACTAGTAATACAAAGAAATTATATCAGGTTAAAGAACACATCAGGGGGACATTTAATAAGGTTAGAAAATGTTTATGTGAGGAATTGGCCAAATGCAGTTGCCCAGAAGATTTTATGCCTTTAAGACAGGGCTCCTTGAAGGTCAAAGAGGGTGTTTTTACCCCTCTTTTTTTATCCCTCTTGCTTAGCATACTATCTGGGATACTCTTTTAAGTACTTAATAAATGTTTATTTACTTGATTACAACATACTAACTATGTTATCACAGAATCACTTAACAGAAAGAACGTGTGAGAGGTATTCAAGTTTAGGAAGAAAGGAATAGGGCTTTCAAAACTTAGAATCATATGATTTTAGTGCTCAAGTTCTTATTCTTCCATTTTTCAGATTAAGAAACTTGAAATCCGCTCTCTTAGCAATGAGAATAGTTTTTAAAAAATAATCAATGGTTTTAAAGTGATTTAAAGGAGACAAGTGCAACTGACATAAGACATCATGACTCAAACTTTTTGATGTTTTTTAGGGCCAGGATTCTGGACAGCTGGTCACATGATGAAATGAATAAGACTTCCTTAGAGACAGATGTGATAAGAGCATTCAAAAAGCAGGAAAGTCACCTAGGATCATTAGACTCTTGGAGCTGAAGAACTCCATGAAGAAAAGTTCAAGATATTTCATACATACTTCACCCCCCCAAAAAAATTCTCTGCAACTATTATTTAATGTAATGGGTTAGTCTATAATAAGCAACATTCTTACCTTTCTTTTTATCTGATGCCTAGACCAGCTCACAAAATGGGAGAGTGGTGCCCTCAGTAGGTCTTTTGGTGGTAGCTACTACCTTCTCCACTAAATACATCAAGTGCTCTGTCTTTCACTGCTGTGATTACACAGTTCGGACATACTTTAAAATTTGTTTTATCTGTAGAAACTATAAAATGTTTGCTTTGAAAGGGTAAAATGCCTGGAAGACTAAAAAAAGTTCAAATTATGGAAAGTAGATTGCCTTTCAAATAAATTCTGTAGCAGCAGCAAGTATTTTGTCTACTTAAACTTGACTTTCAGAGGTAAAGCTCCCAATGATCTAATCTTAAGTCTAGTAGAGTATTTCAAATAGCAATTGTAATCAATAATGAACCTAGGACAGGGGTGGAGCTAAGATGGCAGCAGAGTAAAAGGAGCTTTCTGAATCTCCTTCTAACTGATCATTACAAAGCATCTCAAAAGGACAGAAATCAAAATCAGATGAGTAAAGAGGCTCGCCCACTGGATGTAGCCTTAAAGGTAAGCAGTGTTTAGAGATTCCCATGCTATAAGGGGGCAAAACTGTACTTATCAAAGGGCAAGCTGATCACTTCTACCCCACACCATCTATCATGCCAGAGTCAGAGCAAGGGTTGGGCAATCTCTATATTTTCAGGGGCTGGCTGAAAGCACCATAGACTTACCCCTAAAGACAGTGCAATGCCTTGGTAGCAAGATTTGGGATGACAGGCTGAAGAGTATGGAGCCAGGACAGCAGATTAAAGAGCTTGGACAGGAACAATGCTGACCAAAGCAGGAGCAACAGGGACTGGAAAAATGGCCTTAGGGAAAAATGCTTTGAAGTAAGCTACACAAAGAACTGCCTGCCCTCCTCTCTCTCAGGCTTCTGATTGGGAATGGAAAATACTACCAAGGTAAAACCCTGTGAGACAGAAGCTAAGAAAGCAATGTCCATGAACATGCTAGCACCCTAAACCACTATAAGCAAAAGGAATAAGTATCAGAAAAAAGTTTTTGACCCTAGAAAATTTCTATGGAGAAAAAGAGCAAAATACAGAAGCAATAGCAGAGAGTAACAAACAAACAAGCACATCAAAACATTCCAAAAAAATGGAAATTTGTCACAAGCTCTCAAAGAACTCAAAAAAGGAGTTCAAGAACCAAGTAAAAAAGATAGAAGAAAAATGAAGATAAAAGTGGAAGAAAAAATGAAAGTAATATAAAAAGAAAATAACAGCTTAAGACAAAATTGCTCACTTGGAAAAAGAGACAAAGAAATCAAATTAAGTAATAAGCAAATTGGAGGCCAGAATTGGCCTGTTGGAAGCCATGAAAAGCAGGATAAACCAAATCAGAAAGGAAAATCAAAAGATCATAGCTGAAAATCAGTCTTTAAAGACTATTTGGGCAAGTAGAAGCTAATTTGAGAATTATTACTCTACCTGAAAGTCTGGAAAAAAAATAAAAGCCTTGAATTCTATTACAAGAAATTATCTAAGAAAACTGCCCTGATATTCTTGAAAAAGGGAACAAAATAGACATTAAAAGAATCCGTAGATCACCCCCTACATTAAATCTCCAAAAGACAACCCCCAGGAATATTATAGCCAAATTCAAGAGCTTCCAAGTCAAGAAGAAAATATTACAAGTTGCAAGAAAGAGACAATTCAGATATCAAAGAGCCCTAGTCAGGATTAAATAGGACGTGGCAACCTCCACACTAAAGGACCACAAGACTTGGAATATGATATTCTGGAAGGCAAGAGAATTGGGTGTACAACCAAGAATCACCAATCTATTAAAACTAATTATATACTTTCAGGGAAAAGTATGGGCATTTAACAAAACAGAAGATTTCCAAACATTCCTAAAGAAAAGACCAGAACTAAGTGAAAAAGTTGATGTTTAAATACAAAGTTCAAGAGAACCATAAATAAGTAAAAAAGAAAGAGGGGAAAAAACTTTTAAGGGCTTCAGAAAGGTTAGATAGATTATATTCTTTTATGGAAAAATGATAGTTATAACTCTTAAAAATTGTTTTCATTTTCATAGTAGATAGAATAATTATTCATAAGCAGAATTTATGGTACTAAGTTGTTTAAGATGATATGTAAAAAAAGAGGGGGAGAGAAAAGGATGGTACTAAGAGAAACTTGAAGGAAAAAGTAACATAGGATAAAGTATATCACATAAAGAGGTGCATTGGTTGGGGAGAAGAGTACTATTATAATAAGGGGAGGAAGAGAATCATAATAGGTAATATTTAAACCTTACACTTAGTGGAATTAGTTCTGAGAGGGAAGAACAGCCAGATCAATTGGGGTATAGAATTCTGTTTTACCCTACAGGGAAGTTGAGAGGCAATAACAAAGGGAGAGAGTAGGACGGGGAGTATTAAAAGGGAGGGAAGAAGATGGGGGGGAAGAATTCATAGAGCTTAAAGAAAAATATGAGGGGAATAAAAAGGGAGGGATTTGAAAGAAAGTAAAATAAGGGTGGGGTAAAGGGGGACTGATTAAAAGCAAAACACTTGTGTAAAAGGAAATAGTGAAAGAAGAAAGGGAAGAACTAAAAGAGGAAATAAAAATGATGGGGAATACACAGGTGGTAATCATAACTCTGAATGTGAATGGGATGAACTCACCCATAAAATGGAAGCCAATAGCAGAGTGGATTAAAAACCCAAATCCTACCATATGTTGTCTACAAGAAACACACATGATGCAGGCAGACACAAACTGTGTAAAGGTAAGAGGCTACAGCATAATTTATTGGGCATCAACTAAGAAGAAGAAGGCAGGAATCACAATTCTGATATCTAACAAAGCCAAAGTAAAAATAGATGTGATTAAAAGAGATAAGGAAGGTAATTACATCTTGATAAAAGACAGTATATATACATATGAAATATTAGTACTAAACATGTATGCATGAAATGATATAGAAATCAGATTCTTAAAGGAGAAACCATTAGAGCTTAAGGAGGAAATAGATAGTAAATTTATAGCAGTTGGAGTCAACCTTCCTCTATCAGAGAAATGTGAATGAAATATTGGAAAAATTAGAGTTAATAGACATATGGAGAAAAATAAATAGGGACAAAAAGGAATATACCTTCTTTTCAGCAGCACATGATACATTCACAAAGATTGACCATGTACTAGGGCATAAAAACATTGCAAACAAATGCAAAAAAGTAGAAATAATAAATGCAATCTTTTCAGATCATGATGCAATAAAAATAATAATTATTAAAGGATACATGGAGAGGCAAATAAAAATTACTTAGAAATTAAATTCTCTAAAATTGGTTAGTTAAAGAACAAATCATAGAAACAATTAATAATTTCATTGAAGAGAATGACAATGAGGAGACATCATATCAAAATCTATGGGATGCAGCCAAAGCAGTACTCAGGGGAAAATTTATATCCCTGAATGCCCATATTAACAAAAAAAGAGAAAGAGGAGAATAATTAATTGGGTATGCAACTAAAAAAAACTAGAAAAAGAACAAATTAAAAACCCTCTGATGAAGACCAAATTGGAAATCCTAAAAATCAAAGGAGAAATTAATAAAATAGATCTTTTATTTTCAATTTTATTAATAATCAATGACTAGCAAAGTTGCATGGTATAAAATAAACCCACATGAATCATCGGCATTCCTATATGTTTCCAACAAAACCCAGCAGCAAGAGTTAGAAAGAGAAAATCCATTTAAAATTACTGTAGACAAGATAAAAAATGAGAATCCTACCTAAATTAATTTACTTATTCAGTGGCATATCTATCAAACTACCAAATACTTTTTTATAGAATTAGAAAAAATATTACAGAGTTCATCTGGAAGAACAAAAGATCAAGAATATCAAGGGAAATAATGAAAAATGTGAAGGATGGAGGTCTAGCTTTACCAGATTTCAAACTATACTATATAAAGCAGTGATCATGAAAACTATGTGGCTTAGAGATAGAAGGTTGCATCAATGGAATATATCCTTGGAAAATTATAGTAGCAAGATAGTGTTTGATAAACCCAAGGATCTCAACTTTTGGGAGAAACCCCACTTTTTGACCAAAACTGCTGGGAGAATTAGAAAATGGTTTGAGAGAAAGTAGGCTTAGATCAACATCTAACACTGTATCAAGATTAACACAGGGTGGGTAAATTACTTAAATATGAAGAGGGAAATCATAACAAAATTAGATGAACATAGAATAGTATATCTCTCAGATCTATGGGAAAAGAAGGAATTTAAAACCAAGCAGAAGATAGAGAACACTATGAAATATAAAATGAATAACTTCGATTATATCGAATTTAAAAGGTTTTGTACAAACAAAACCAATGCAACCAAAATTAGAAGGGAAGCAACAAATTGTGGATAAAAATTTATAATACAAACCTCTAAGTAAGGTCTCATTTCTCAAATTTATAAAGAACTAAGTCAATTGTACAAAAAATCAAGCCATTCGGCAATGGACAAATGGTCAAGGATATGAATAGGGAGTTTTCAGATGAAATAAAAACTCTCAATAAGCACATCAAAAAGTGTTCTAAATCTTTCATAATTAGAGAAATGCAAATCAAAGCAATGCTGAGGTACCACCTCATACCTAGGAGGTCGGCCAATATGGCAGTAAAGGAAAATAATAAATGTTGGGGGGGATGTGGCAAAATCAGGACACTGATGCATGGCTGATGGAGTTATGAATTAATCCAGCCATTCTGGAGGGCAATTTGGAATTATGCGCAAAGGGATTCAAAAGAATGCATACCCTTTGATCCAGCAATACCACTGCTGGGTTTGTACCCTAAAGAGATAATAAGGGAAAATACTTGTACAAAAATATTCATAACTATGCTCTTTGTGGTGGCAAGAATTTGGAAAATGAAGAGGTGCCCCTTGATTAGGGAATGGCTGAACAAATTGTGGTATCTGATGGTGAAGGAATACTACTGAGCTTTAAGGACTGATGATCTGGAGGCTTTCCATATGAACTGGGAGAATCTCAATGAATTGATGCAAAGTGAAATGAGCAGAACCAGAAGAACACTGTACACAGAAAGTAAAATATTGTGGGAAAATCCAATGTAATAGACTTTACTAATAGTAGCACTGCAACAAGCCAGGACATTCCTGAAGGACTTATGTAAAAAAATGCTATCCACATTGAGAGAAAGAACTATGGGAGTAGAAATGCAAAGCAAAACATATGACATCACATCACATGTATATATGGGTATGTGATTTGAGGATTAAGTCTTAAAAAATCGGTCTATAGCAAAAATTAATAATATGGAAATAGGTATCAAGTGACAATATTTGTACAACCCAGTGCAATTTCACATCAGCTTTTGGAGAAGAAAGGGGAAAAGGGAGGGAGAAAAATGAATCATGTAAACATGGAAAAATATTCTAAAAAAAATAAAATTTAAAAAATAATGAACCTAGGAATAATGATCTCATTGTATCAATTGTTAGAAAATCATAATAAACAAGCAGAAAAATCTAGAAGGAAAAATATCTGCACTATTATGATTTCCTATTGAAACAAACTATTGCTGCAGCTTCATCCTGTTTTCCAAAATAATTCATTGCTGTAGTTTTATCACTAACAATCAGTACAGAAAACATGAAGGCTCACAAGCTGTTGAGTATAATTAAATGCAATTACTATACATTTTGAACATCATCAATCCTCAAGAAATCTGAGACTGACTTCTGATGAGAGGAAATTCTCATATAAGTGTCCTTGGAAAGCTCATGGTTTTTCTCCTCAGATAAGGGCAAACTCTGTTTAGTCATTCTCCATTAATGGTCAGAAAGAAACTAGTAATGTATCTTTCATAATGTTCCCACAGTAGGCTTGTCTACTTATGAAGGGTACAAATCCAATCCCTTCAAACTCAATAAGCCCTTAAAAATATAGTAGATATGTTCTAAGTTACCTCAAAAGCCTTTACAAGTATTAAAAGCCATTTAATGTCCAGGAAATTTATATTATTTTTTATTCCATAATGAAGAACCTCAGCTATCCCTTGGCAAAGACCAGTGGGCTTCAGATGTCAAATATACCTGAGAACAAACCACTCTTATCATGATGTGGGTCCAAAACAAGGCAAGGCATTTATTTCTGGTTCTCAATGTTTTCCTTGCATTGAGGAATGGGAAGAAACCCAAGGCTTGCATATAGTAAGGCAGAGCAATATCAATTTTTCCTGTCTTACTTTCTCTGTACTCTATTGTCCTGAGAACTAGCCATTGTACCCTGTCCAACCTAGCAAAAGCATTTAACTTGAAAAAAGCAGTCTTGCAGTGGTTGACTTTTTTCCATCAATAGTTTTTATATCTTGTAGGATGGATGCTGAATGCAAAGCGCTCCACCAGGAAAGTCCTTTGGATTCCATCCTCGTCCTTTCATCAGTGATACAGATTGTTTGTGTGCACACAGCTGTTTCTGTCTGATGGCTAGAAGCCATGATAATAGGCTTGGATTTTCTTCTGTTGCTGATGCCCATTATGCTGTTTCAGAAACTGTGAGAAGGTGGTTTTGCAATTTCTCCAGGATAATTTTTTTAAAACCTACTTTTGCTTTGAAGTTAGCTAGGGAGGAAAAATCAGGTTTTCCATCTATTTTTCAAACAAACTAGGTTAATGTATTCTCAACATTACAAGAAATAATGGAACGCATTAAGCACCATTTGTCAATGTTTTTAGAGTTATAATGCAGGAATATAGCACTTATTCATTCAATTGTTCTCCTTTCTGTATTCATTCCAGAAAGTACATTTGGAGAGGTTGGAATACAAGTGTGTGAAAATTAAGAGAGAGTCATGAAAGGTTAGTAAATTCATTAAGTTGCAAAACCATCTGAAACATTCTCTCTTTCCACAAGTTATATCTTCATATGCAAGGGAAGGTGAATTTTGACAATTACTTGGGTAAACTTGAGTCAAATAAATCTTTTTGCCTCCACTATCTAGAAGCTTCTGATCAAAAAGTTATTGTCCTAATTGAACCAAATGATTGCCATAATTTTCCACTTCATATTATGTTGTGGAGTATATCAAATCATAACCACCCAATGGAGATTTGAAACCAACATATTGTTGACTTGATCACTGGACATCTGGAAAACTGTTCTCATAGTATGCATAAGTGCAAATAATTTTCTTTAATATATAGATAACTAGAAAAAGTAGTTTCTGTGTAATGAGAATCAATATAATGAGTTATTCCTAAATAATTTATAGGATAATAAGTAGGCTTTTACCTGGGTGAACACCAAGGAATGAAGCCAATACTCAAGATATGTTGAAACAAAACAATTTTACCTAATGATCCCATCTTTACTAGTAAGAACCCAATTCTCCAAGGTGATTCAGAAATGGATATCCTTCCCCACCACCCTTCTCTCTTCTATAAGTTCTGCTTATATAATCTAAACTCTTTATTCCTTTCTCTTCTCTGTGCCTCATTGTGCCTAATATATCTTTCTGTAAAATCATCTCTCACTATGTTGTTATCTTTTTCCCTAGCCTTAGTTCTGGGCTATTGTCATCTACAAAGCCAGATTCTGCCAGTACATAGAGCTTTCCCAAGAGGGGTCGTGCTCTCTGGGCCTTATTTAAACTTAGCCAGGCTAACAGAAAGTGTGACAGTGATCACGGGAAAAATGAATATCATCCTACAGAAAATATAGTAAGAAGTGGTGACAGGGAGCCACTTTTTCTAATAGGTCAATTGAATCTGTGTTTATGAATAACATTGCCAGACTGAACACTTCTAGTATCTTGATAAAAATATTATAAGAGACAGAAATGCACACTTTCTTTTTACCTTTTCTCAAGATATAATACCTAATAACAAGATAATTCACCGAGCTACCTTGAGTAACTTGGAACCAAAGAACCACAGTGGTTCGTGTTACACTTTGTATTAACCAAATAGTCTTTTTTTCTCAAGAAACCCTGCTCAGGAACAAAAATATATTAACAGAAGTTAAATCAAAGGAATGTTCTTAGATTTTCATAATTGTCCACTGCAATTTGTGTTCCTTTGTAATCCTGTTACATTTCCTGCGTGATGCTCTAGGACCCGGCTCGCATTGTTGTAAACCTTCTGTGTCCTATATGTTGACACAATAAATCAACAGATTAAAAAATTACTATGACCTATAAAAGTTCATCACTGAAATGAGGAATCTGCTAAAAAACCCACAATTAACAAGTATGTAATTTGAAAATATCATCTGAATTAAATTTCTCTTAACTTTGTCACATAGACCAAGTAATAAACCATTTTTTGTTGTTAGTAGATTGGTTGAGATCCTCTTGTGAATCGTCACCAATGAATGAGCTCTTATTGGAACCACCATTTTAATTAAGGGCCCATGATGCTCATCCTTCATTCTCCAGATTTCACCACTCTGCTCCCACCTGCATACTTCCTGTCCCTGCCCTATTGCCTTTCAGCTATCTTTTATATGTTGTTGTCTCAGAATCAAAGTTTCTGTTTTTCTTTTGGCTTGAATTTGCATTCCTAGTACTCAGTTGAGTGTCTGGCACTAATTAGTAAATGCTTGTTGACTTACAATTTAGAAACTCTAACTTGTGTCAAAACAATGGCAGAAAAATCATGTTTGATCTATTATAAATGGGATGGGAAGGTGGGTAGTGGAGATGGTATTTTGATAGCCTCCTAATTGGTCTTACTGACTCGTCAGACAATAGATATTCACTTATTATGTGTCATGCTCTATATGGAGATATAAAGAAAGGCAAAAACAGCTTATACCTTCAAGGAATTTATATTATAATGGGGGAGAAAACACATAAATAACTAAACACATATAAAATAAATAGGCAGCTAGGTAGCACAGTGGATGGAGTTCCAGGTCTGGAATCAGGAAGACTCACTTTCTTGACTTCAAATCTGGTCCCAAACACTTATTAGCTGTGTGACACTGAGCAAGTCACTTAATTCTGTTTGCCTCAGTTTCCCCATCTGTAAAATGAGTTGGGAAGGATGTGACAAACCATTTCAGTAACTGTCAAGAAAATATCAAGACGGGTAATGAAGAGTTGGACATAAATGAAACAACTGAAAAATTTACAACAACACCACAAGATAGGTACAGAATAGATGGAATGTAATCTGAGAAGAGGACCTCCTTCAGAAAATAGAAACAGAGGTTCAAATAGGAGATATGGACTATTTTATTCAAGGGTCTAAGGCCACAGTGACTGGATTATACAGAGTATGAAGGGGAGGGAAATGTAAGAAGAATGGAAAGTTGGAAAAGGACAGATTGTTGTAAAGAGCTCTAAAGGTCAAAACAAGGAGAAAACTTCTGTTCTGGGAGGTAATAAGGAACCATTGAGATGTGTGAAACAAGGGGACTCATTGAGATGGAAGGAACATAGCCCAAGGCTTTAGGGGGAGAAAATCACTTCTAGTCCCTGAATCTCCAACAGCAGCCACATTGTTAGTTTTTATGACCCTTTGAAAGTTATATCCAGACTCACATATCTGCTAAGACCCATTATAGTTCTAAACTTTCTTTTCCAATGAATAAAAAAAGGGGGGAAAAGAGGGCATGAATGGAAAGCAAAAGATGTTGAATCAAAACAGAAATCAAGGTAAACAGCAAGGAACCGAATAACATAATGAGTCTATTTCCCAACTTCTCCTATGAGATATCCTTCTCACACCTGCAAAGGAGGCTGTGAGCTTAATTCCATTCTACTCTTAACACAGAAGAAGTAAGAAAGATATTATTCAAACTTGCTGCTGGTTAATGGAATTATAAACTACAAGAAGTCTCTTCTGAGTCACTCCATTCTTCATACTGGCAGAGCATTTTGTAAACTCTGGGACGAAGCAGAACTTTAGGGAAATTATCTTCAGATTCTGCCTACATTTCTATGCTTGTTACTCCAGAATGGATCTCACTGCTTTGGTCTGGACCCTCAGTATTTTCTAGAAATATTGCACTGTTATATATACACACTCACACACACACACACACACACACACACACACACACACACACACACACACACACATAAACATCTAGATATATACTAAACATAGTATATATACTATAATATAGTGTTCATATGTCTCTAGTATAGTAGTAGAATATATATGCTATTTACATCTATGTATATTTGTGCACATGTATCTATGCATACATATCTTTAAGTGTTTAACACATATTTAACACATATATAACACAAGGCAACTAGGTGAGGAAGTGAAAAGAATGCCAAGCCTGAAATCAGTAATACTCATCTTCCTGAGTTCAAATCTGGCTTCAGACACTTACCTATCTGGGTGACCCTGCACATGTTATTTAACCCTGTTTGCCTCAGTTTCCTCAATTATAAAATAAGTTAGAGAAGGACAGTGTCTTTGCCAGGAAAACCTTGACTGCTGTCAAGAAGAATGGGACATAAATGAAATGAATCAACAACAACAACAGCGAAATATTTGTTGAATTGCAAATAAGTTACCATTGACAAAAGAAATAACAAAGATGTCAACAATTAATTGTCGCAAGTATGTTCCAAATCACAACTAATGAGAGAAATGCAAATCAGAAATAAAACAAGATTTTACCTTAGATCCTGCAGACTCCCAAAGGTGACAAATGATGGGATGGTCAAAGGAGGTGAGTTTGAAGGAAGAGAGACACTCTAATATATTGTTGGTAGAGCCAACAATAACAACAATTAAAGCCATGTTTGAGAGTAATCTTGAATTATGGAAATAAAATGACTAAAACAACTTTTCACCCAGAGATTCCATAACTAAGAAAGGCATTGATTAAAAAAAAAGTCCCCATATCATATCCTACAAAATATTTATAGTAGTTTTGCAGCACTAAAGATATGGAAAGAAAGTACATGACCATTGATAGAGGCATTATTAAACAAATTCTGTGACTTGCAAATAGGAGAATATTACTGTACAGTAAAAAATGAAATAAATTATGGATGTAATGAAAATATGATGAATTCAGAGAAGCATGGAAAGTTACATGAATTGAAGTAGGGTGAAGTAAGCAGGTCACCAAAAACTACATAAATATATAATTGACCCAACAATGTAACTGGAAAGATTCACCAAACAATTGAAAGTGAAAGTTAAAAAAAAAAGACACAGATCAAGAGTGGTCCTAAAGTAGAGCTATGAAAAGGTCCCTACTCCAACCCCCAACCCGCCTCTATTTTGTAAAGATGTGATGTCCAAGGTTATGGAACATTCATTTTTTTGATGTACTGATTATTTTTTCTTTTAAAAAAATTTCTTTGTGATATGAGATGGCCTTCTGGGAGAGCAGAGGGGGAAGATTACAAGAGAATTAGGTGATAAAGAAATAAGAAATATCATTAAAACTTTATTTTTCAAAAGAAAACAACAATAAATTTTACTCCATTCTCCAGATACTTAGTATCCTTTTTTGATAATGGATAAGAAATTTTGTATTTAAATGTTAAATAAAAATTCATTAATTCAATATTCAATAATGCATGGTCAATGCTGAGTTCAGACTATAACAGGATCCTTTCAACATGCTCAGACCTCTGGACAATGATATAAATGGTATGATGTTGATTATATAAAGCCCTAATATCCTGCTCTCCTAAATAAGATATATTATTACTTGAAAGTATTCAAACTAATTATCTGTTTTGGAAAAATTAAGTAGATAAAGAGATTTGTTATCTAGACTATAGGTAGGCTCTACTTTGTCCATCATTGCAGATGGACAATGAAGTGAGCTAGAGAGCCGACTCAAGTAATTTTGGGAAATCATGATGTTATATTTATTAATGACTGGCCACTAACTTCTCTGGTCCCTCTTTTTACTAACATTAAATTGGTGATATTATTTGACTGCATAACTTTACATCAGAGAATATCAGGTGAAGAATTATAATTACAGGTACCCAAAAAGACAATGGAAAGTCACCTAATGGGTATAAATAACCAAGTATACATTAAAATGATGAATTTCATATTGGTATGAAGAAGTCAAGAAGAAGCATGATTAAAAGGAGGAGAACCAGTTACATAGCAAAAATGAGGGAATAGTCAATGTCCATACATTCATGTTCTATCATATAGAACAGTGATTCCCAAAGTGGGCGCCACTGCCCCCTGGTGGGTGCTGCAGAGATCCAGGGTAGTGGTGATGGTCACAGGTGCATTTGGGGGCAGTGAATAACTGTAAGGGGGCAGTGATAGTATGTGACAGGGGGCACTAAGTGATATTTTTTCTGGAAAGGGGGAGTTAGGCCAAAAAAGTTTGGGAACTACTGATATAATATATATATATATATAAAATCTCATGAACTCTAGAAGAAAGATCCTATCATGTCAAGTGAACCACCTCATCATTTTACAAATGAAGAAACTGAACCCCAGAGAGATTGTGACTTGCTCAAAATCATATAAGCAGTAAACATCATAGGGAGTAAACATTACATGCATATTTGAACCCATGTCTTGTTAATCCACCGCTAGTACTCTTCCTACTATTTCATTTTTCCTCCCTAATAAGAATATGTAATTGACAAAATAAATCCTAAGTGCTATGAAATCAGAGAGAGAAGAGATCACTTATAGCTGAAGAGATTAGGAAAGTTTCATGGATGTGGTGGCATTTAAGCTAGGACATAAAAACAGTCAAAAGTAGGCAAAAAATGTATTGTAAGCCTAGCAAATAGAATTAACAAAGATTCAAAGGTAGAAGAATGGCAAACAATTGCTGTAACTGAATAGTACAATTTAGATTGAGAATAGATGTACAAAAGGAAGTAGTATGAATTACATTTGGAAAATTAGGATGGCACCAAATTTTAGTGGACTTTAAAAAGCTAACTAAGGATTCTGGACTTTGTGAAGTGGTCAATGAAGGACCATAAAAGGTTTCAAAGCATTAGAATGATATAAACGTCTGCACATTGGTGAAAATTAACCAGGCAGAGGATATAAGGTAGATTGGAGAGGGGTTAGAGGAAAGAAGACCATTTAAAAGCCATTAAAATATTAAGCTAAAATTTAAAAATTGTTAGGCGGTAATAAGGATCTGATCAGGTAATAGTAGTCATGAGCAAGACAATGGAGATGAATATTAGAGATTACAGAAAAATATGGGATAATTCAGGAATTTTTGACATCTTGTATAACCTCAATCCTTTTATGTCCTTTCATACACATTATCTTAGTATGCACATATGTATATTTAGTGTCTATATTCTTAGTGCAGACTGTGCTGAGAAGCTATTTATAAAAACAAAATCATCAAATGTTATACATCTTTACATCGTCTTTGCATACATCTACATACATGTATACTCTCGACACACAAATGCACCAAGGATACAGAGTAAGTACATTTATGTTTAGCAAAAATACACACATATGCACACGTGCATACACATACCCATGCACTAAAGAGTAATGGTGGTGAAAGGTTAGGCAAAAGCAAGATGGCAAACCAACATCCCGAATTAAGTCACTTCTTGTTTGTTCAACTTTCTTCTTCTGTTCATTTTATTCCTGTCTCCATATGTCTCTGTTCCTTTGACATTGGGATCTCCACAGAGAATGAAGAAACTTTCCCTAAGCCCAGAGGAGTAGAAAATAAAATAAGTCCATCAGTTCAGAGGAGATACTCTCTCTTATTTGTTATTCACCCGAGTCATGAGGGAGCAGCTCTTTCCTATCTTGTCAAAGCAAAACCAGCTTTAGGCTCTTCCCAAGTGCTTGTCAGAAACCCTTGGAGTCCTTTTTGCAAACATTTAATTAATTAGATGCCAGACACACCAGGTAGGAAATAAACATTAATATCTTCACATTCTAGAGAAGTCAAGAAAGTTGCCCGCAGTGAAATGGGAAGTCAGAAGGAGCACAATTCAGGCATCCAATTTTCTGGTCTTTGTGTAACAGATGTATCTACCTTTGCTATAATTGGATGGAATAATACATGCTATGGGGGGTCAATACTTCTAGCAAAAGCTCCCAGTGAGGAACATGACAGCAAACAGTGAAAACTTTGAAGAATGTGGTCAGTTGCAATGAAATGGAATCCCACAATGATTATTGGCATTTGTCGGGCTCCATTTTCAAGTACAGCAATCCTTTTTTAACAAGGAAAAGCCAAGGCTCCATCTCAATATTCTCAGGGCTGGGCATGAAGCAGTCTGAAGTTTCTAACACTGTGAATAGAGCCCTTTTAAAAGTCTCTTGCTTCTGCTTCCTACTTGTCTGGGCAATTTATTGTACAGAAGAGAAGTCTGGATTAATAGCCATCTTGGATCCTGCAGCAGCACTGAGTTCCCCTCTCAATTTTGCAGTTAAGGGAGATCCCGAAATCCCAATACAAGCAATCAAAGAGTGTTCCAAGTTTTGTCCTGTCAACTCCAAATGTGGTTTTATCAAAGTATGTCTAAGGTCAGTAGGGAAGCAGAGAATCGTGGCTGCTGTATGCAGCGGACAATTTAATTCTGAAGCACCATTCACTGAGCTCTCTGAGGGCCATAAATCTGGACAGCTGTTTGTCGTTCAATCATTTCAGCCAAGTCTAACTCTTCCTGACTCCATTTGGAGTTTTCTTGGCGAAGATACTGGGGTGGTTTGCTGTTTTCTTCTCCAGCTCATTTTACAGAGGAGGAAACTGAGGCAAACAGGGTTAAGTGATATGCCCAGGATCACACAGCTACCAAGTGTCTGACGCCAGATTTGAACTCAGAAAGATGAGTCTTCCTGCCTCCAAGCTTGGCACACTATTCATTGAATCACCTAGGAGAGCCTTAGGTTGTTGCATTAGAAGAGGTTCTTGGAAATCCCCAATCTTAACCCCTCTCTCCCACACTTTTTTCATCTTCTTGGCTTCCCTATTTAATTCAGCTTGATATAATGGATAGTGTGCAGAAGTAGGAATCAGAGAGGTGTAGGTTCAAGTCCTCCTCACTTAGGAGACGACTGTGAGAACCTGGGCAAGTCACTTAATCATGTCTTTAAACCTCTATTTCTTCATTTTTGAAATGGAGGTAATAATAGCGCCTGCGTCTCAGAGTTGTAGTGAGGAGGAAATGCATGAAGTCATGACTCTCAAATGTTTGATAGACTACATAGTCTGTCTCTGACACCTTAGTTCATGTTATGCTTTGATAGCTTAAAACTTTAAGCTCTGATACCTTAAACCTGCACTAAGACCCATCTATATAATCAGGTACATAGCGTCAAATAGTCAAGGCTTATCTAAGCATAATCTTTGACTATACCCTCCTTCTTACCTCCCATATTCAAATTATTTTTAATTCTCCCTCTAGCCTCTGCTCCAGGTCAGGACTTTATTGCTATCTGCTTGGACATCACCAGTTGGTTCCTTGATCATCTTCCTACCTATAGACACTTTTAGTTGTAGTTGAATCATTTCAGTCACGTCCTATTCTTCATGATCCTATCTGGGGTTTTCTTGATAAGGGTTCTGGATTGGTTTGCTATTTCCTTCTTCAGTTTATTTTACAGATGAAGAAACTGAGGCAGACAGAGTTAAGTGACTTACTCAGAGTCATAGGGCTAGTAAGGATCTGAGACTAGATTTGAACTCTGGAAAATGAGTCTTCTTGATTTCACTCCCAGTGCTCTACACACTTCATCACCTAATTGCTCCTACCTCTCTTCTCACTTTCCTCCAATCCATTCTTCACATCTTTTCCAGACTTCTCTTCCTTATGTATAATTCTAGTCCTTATACCTCTAGGGCTTAAATGGGAAACCACTTTTCAGATTCTGCTCCTTTATTAAAATGGGGACAATAATCTCTGTAGTACCTGCTCAGCAATGAGGCTAGATGAAATCATGAATGTTAAGGAGCTTTGTAAACATGAAAGTGTTATATAAATGGCTTTATTAATCAATGGTTCCCTATTCCAAATTCATTCATTTTCATACATTTTTGTAGTTTGAGGATCCCTTATACATCTTGAGTCATTTTCTTTTTTTTTTTCCTGTGCAGTGATTTCAGGGTGCTCAGAAATTTGCTATTCAGCTAATTTGATAAACTAATCAACCAAATTTGATTAGGCTGTCTAGTCAAGACTTCCTATTGCTGATATCTCTGTTTGTGGGAGACACTAGGACTGAGACCTTCATAAAACATCTCTCTCTTCAGGACTTAGCATAGAGACAGGGTATGACAAACTCTCTGTTTTCTCTGGTAATTACTTTCTTTTTATATTCAGACTCCCCAGATTCTCTTCTCAGTTTTTAGAGCATACAGGACCCCTCAATTCATTCTTCCCAAATAATCACATCCAGTGGTCAGTTTCCACCATGGTATGTATATCTTACACCAACATCTAGAGCAGTGGTTCCCAAACTTTTTTGGCCTACCGCCCCCTTTCCAGAAAAAATATCACTTAGTGCCTCGTCACATACTATCACCACCCCCTTACAGTTATTCACTGCCCCCAAATGCCCCTATGGCCATCACTGCTCCTCTGGATTGCTGCAGCACACACCAGGGGGTGGTGGCACCCACTTTGGGAATCACTGATGTAGAGTATTTCCTCCTGGCTTTTAAAAAAGCCTGGGGTATAATTGGTAACTAGAAATAGCTGTTTTTCATTACTATGTTCCAAGGAAGCTATTTGCCTTTTACTATTTTTTATTATTTTTACACTTTCTATTCTAACACTCTTCTATCTGCAAAAATAAAACTCAAATTCTGTAACATGACATTCAAGATCTTCCATAATCTAGTCCCACCTCAACTTTCCAGCTCTATCTTATGGTACTCTGCCTTCATGTACTTTGCTCTCCAGTCAATCTAGATTTCTTCATTAGTTTTCATCTGTTCAATGGAGATAATAATAGCAGTATCTCCAAAGTATCATGGGGTTCAAATGCGATACATTAAGTGCTTTATAAACTTATAGTGTTTCATAAATGTGAGTTCTTATTGCTGTTGAGGTTGTTATTGTTATCATTATTACTTTTTTAAAATTTGCATAAATATTTTTCTTTTTTTAAAATAATTTTTTATTTTTAGAAAAATTTTCCATGGTTACATAATCATATTTTTACTTTACCCTTCAGCCCCTCAACCCCCCCACCCCCGCCATAGCTAATTCACATTTCTACTGGTTTTAATATGTGTGGTCAGACAAGACTTATTTACACATTATTGATAGTTACTTGGGTGTGGTCTTTTCAGGTCTACATCCCCAACCATGTCCTCATCAATCCAAGTGTCCAAGCAGTTGTTTTTCTTCTGTGTTTCTACTCCTGTAGTTCTTCCTCTGAATGTGGGTAGTGTTCCTTTCCATAATTCCCTCAGAATTGTCTTGGGTCATTGCATTGCTGCTAGTAGAGAAGTCTATTACATTCGATTATACCACAGTGTATCAGTCTCTGTGCACAATGTTCTTCTGGCTCTGCTCCTTTCACTTTGCATCAATTCCTGGAGGTCTTTCCAGTTCACATGGAATTCCTCCAGTTTATTATTCCTTTGAGCACAATAGTTTTCCATCACCAACATATACCACAATTTGTTCAGCCATTCCCCAATTGAAGGGCATACCCTTGCTTTCCAGTTTTTTGCCACCACAAAGAGCATAGCTATAAATATTTTTATGCTAGTCTATTTATCTATGATCTCTTTGGGGTACAATCCCAGCAATGGTATGGCTAGATCAAAGGGCAGGCATTCTTTTATCGCTCTTTGGGCATAGTTCCAAATTGCCATCCAGAATGGTTGAATCAGTTCACAACGCCACCAGCAGTGCATTAATGTCCCAATTTTGCCACATCCCCTCCAACATTCATTACTCTCCCCTTCTTTCATTTTAGCCAATCTGCTAGGTGTGAGGTGATACCTCAGAGCTGTTTTGATTTGCATTTCTCTAATTATTAGAGATTTAGAACACTTTCTCATGTGCTTATTGATACTTTTGATTTCTTTATCTGAAAATTGCCTATTCATGTCTCTTGCCCATTTATTAATTGGGGAATTTAATTTTTATACAATTGATTTAGCTCCTTGTGTATTTGAGTAATTAGACCTCTGTCAGAATTTTTTGTTATAAAGATTTCTTTCCCAGTTTGTTGTTTCCCTTCTGATTTTGGTTGCATTGTTTTTCTTTGTACAAAAAATTTTTAATTTAATATAATCAAAATATGATTATCTCAATAGATGCAGAAAAAGCCTTAGACAAAAATACAACAACCATCAACAAGCATTTAAGATCATTATCACTTTTGATCCCTGTACACCTTTCATGCTCTCCTTCCTCTATCTTTTCTCATTCTCCTATGTTTCAAAAAAGGGGAGAGTTTTAATTGACAATATCCAACAATTAGTATTACTTGATAGATTTATGTGACACAGAATGTAGTCTCAGATACATTAAGAAGACGCAAACCTCATGATGGAACACTATTGTGCTCAAAGGAATAATGATCTGGAGAAATTCCATGTGAACTGGGAAGACCTTCAGGAATTGATGCAGAGTGAAAGGAGCAGAGCCAGGAGAACATTGTACACAGAGACTGATACACTGTGGTAAAATTGAATGTAATAGACTTCTTTACTAGCAGCAATGCAATGACCCAGGACAATTCTGAGGGACTTATGAGAAAGAACACTACATTCAGATGAAGAACTCTGGGAGTAGAAACCCAGAAGAAAAACATATGCTTGATCACATGAATTAATGAGGATATGATTGGGGATGTAGACTCTAAATGATCACCCTAGTGCAAATATCAATAATATGGAAATAGATCTTGATCAATGACACATATAAAACCCAGTGGAATTGCATGTTGGCTACAGGAGAGGGGTGGGAAGAGGGGAGGGAAAGAACATGAATCATGTAACCATGGAAAATGTTTTCTTAATTAATCAATTAAAAAAAGAAGATGGAAACATCTTTGACCCCAGCTAGGGCTCTGTGGACTATTCTTCCTTCTAGAAAAGTTAATAGGATATTACCCTGTTTTTGAAGCTGTTTTCAGAGTTCAAACAGAAATCTGAGCTTTTTTTGAGAAAAGAGAATCTAGCATACAGATTAGCATCTCCAAGCTCAAGGGTTCTTAGCATAGTACTCAGCACATAGTAGGCCTTTAACAGATATTGATTGATTGATTTATGGGGAGCACAAACATAGGTATAACACATGTAATAGTGGCCAAGTCATTTCACTTTTCTGGACTATGATTGCCTCACTTATAGCTTATACTAGGTATTTTATAAAACTCTTTCAGGTTTGAAATCTATGAAAGTGGAAGTTGGCAAAACTGAGCAGGGCCAAAGCCAAATTACTGACCAAGTGCATAGACAAATTTGATGAATTTTGAGGTCAGCAAGATGTTTGTTTTTTTTTTACAGTGAAAGCATCTGTCACTAAAAATGAGCCCAAGATGTAGTGAGGGTCCTAAATATGCAGCCATTCAATCTATCTCTGAGAAGAACTCTCTGAGAAAATTAATGAATTAAAAATGAGAGCCCCAAACAAAGTCATCATCAGAAAGAAGGTGATTATTTCCTGAAATCATATTGTTATCTTCTATGTATTTATATGCATATTAGCACATATGCATGTGTGTACATATAGATAGATCTTTCTCTGTGTATATATGTTTGTATGTACATATATATACATATATATATGTATGTATATATATATTACATATTCCCCTGTGGCAGTAGGAGACCTACACAGAATACTTAGTTCTAAAACTTGCATTTGTTTTTCAAACTTTGCATTTCCTGCCCTTCTCTGATTTCAACTCCATGTAAGAAGATGACTCTTCTAGAATAAACTCATCAATTCTAATCTCAGCAATATGCTACTAACTCAAAACATAATTGATTCTACCTCCTTCAGTCTCTTCTCCTCTCTAACTGGACAACTAGATAGCTGAGTATCACATTCCTTCCATTGCCTTCCTTTACAGAAGGAAAAAATTGGACTCCCAAACCCCTCCACCTCGCTTTGTCGCCCTGCTTGGTTTCAACTGCACAGAACGAGATTTCCTCGTGCTAGCTACTTCTTCATGTCCTGTCTCCTATTAAGTTTCCGTCCTCCTTTTCTGGGTTGCTTCCCTTTTTAAATTGTAAGTTCATTGACCAACGATACCTGTAAAACTCAGTGGAATTGTGCGTCAGCTAAGGGGGGTTAGGGAGAATTGGGGGAGAGGGAAAGAACATGAAATATGTAACTAAGAGAAAATATTCAAAATGAAAAATGTTTTTCAAAAGAAAAATAAATAAACTGTAAGTTCATTTAGGTCAGGGGCTGTCTTTCTTTTTATTAATTGCTTTCCCAGAATCTAGAACAGTGCCTTGTACTTCATAGGTGCTTAATAAATGTTTTTTGAATTATACTGAATTGAAGATTTTTAAATGTATCAATCATCATGTCTATTTATGTGGAATCTTCACATTGCAATTGCTGGAGAAGGAGGTTTCATGCTCTGTTTTTTGTTTTGCTTTTGAATTTAAATTTGTTTAAAAATTCAAGTGACATGATGAATGGCCATAGGGTGCCATCAACACCTGTTACTAAACAATCACTCCCCTTTCATACTCCTCAAAAGGGATAAAAAAGGATCCTAACATCATAGAGATATAAAAAAATCTTGCAGGTCATCTAATCAAGTATTTTCATTTGAGGTCCAAAGAGGATAAAGTACTGTGCCCAAAGTAAACTATTGCCAAGTTTGCACACTAGACTGGATTTCCTGAGCCTGAGGCTAATGTTTTGTTTTTTATCTTTTTCCATGGCATCCAGTATAAAATGGTGATATATTTGCAGGAAGATGTGTAAACTTTTCAAGCCATTTTCCTTTCATGAGCTTCAGTATCCTGCTGAGAATAAAAGAGCAAGTTGGAACAGATGACCCCTAAAATGACTAGTGGTCTAAGACTGATTTTCTGATTAGAAATATGCAAACTAGTCTTTTTCTCTAAGAAAAAAGCATATCTTAATAGGAACTCTAGGTGAGAGACTACTCATGAAGAGCAATACCTTTAATGCAACTCATACTTTTAGGGAATTGCCTGGGGCACTGAGAGGTTAAGAGAATTGTGCATAGTTCTCCAGCCAGTCATTCCCAGTAATAGTTGAGTAAATTGCAATGTCTTTGAAGAACAAGTTGAAAAAAAGAGAGAATTTCAGATTCAGACTCTTTAATGTGTCCTTCTTATAGTGGTTACATAAGTTAATTAGATAATATTAGATAAGGTGGAACTCTTCTATGCATCATAATTACATGCTGCTTTGGAGATATAAGAAAATGAGATTTAGATGTTCTTACAGAATTGTGATTTTTATGCATGTGTGTATGTGAGAGAGAGCCAGAGACAGAGATAGACAGAACTCCTGAAGAAGAAAATCCCCCATGAATGCAGAGAAGCAAAGATTCTGTTGTCTTAGAGAATTCCCCAGGCCCCTCGGAGGCTAAGTGCCTTCCCTGAGGTCAGATAGCGATTTTGTGTCAGGAGAAGTACATAACTGCTATAAAGCTTTTATATGGAGGTGGAAGATCCATTGGTGTGTATGTGATCAGACAATGAAAATACAGATTTCATTTCATTTTCCTAGCCACAGCCAATAGTAGGGCTTGTCTTCAGAATAATTATATCTCTTGTCTCCCGACATTGCTCACATTCAACCCCCTTCCTCTACTATGAAAGCATGATCTAGTCTTTTCTGATAGTGTGTGTGTGTGTGTGTGTGTGTGTGTGTGTGAGAGAGAGAGAGAGAGAGAGAGAGAGAGAGAGAGAGAGAGAGAGAGCGTTGTAAGCCCCTCAAAGTAGCTATAACTCAACCAATACCTGGGCATACTCAACAACACTGGTTTGGGTACCATGAGGAAAAATTCCCTCTCTCAGCAACACGTTCATTCCTTTTCTGTCTCCCAAATTACCTAGCAACTGCTTAGCTGCCCTTTAAGTTGGGGCCATCAAATAAGATTCCTCCCTTCCTCACCTATACAATCAGCTAAACAAACTAATTATTGCTTGTATATCTTTCTGCTCTGTCTCTTTTCTCTATTCATAGTCACAATCCTAATTCAGGTCCTTATTAACCTATTGCCTAGAGCCCTAGACTATTGCAAAATCATTCTAATTGTTCTCCTGCTTCAATTTTCCCCTCTCAAATCCATTCTCTACACAAATGCAAAGAGATTTTTCTGAAGTCCAGACCTGATCATGCCATTATCCCACTCAGTAAATTCCAATGGCTTGACTCTAGGATTAAATATTATTTCTTCTTTACCTTATCCTTTAAAAAAAAACACCCTACCTTCCATCGTGGAATCAATATTGTGTATTAGTTCCAAGGCAGAAGAGTGGTAAGGGCTAGGTAATGGGAATTAAGTGACTTGCCCAGAGTCACACAGCTAAGAAGTGTCTGAGGTCATATTTGAACCCAGGACCTCCCATCTCTGGGCCTGACTCTCAATCCACTGAGCCACCTAGATGCCCCCTTTACCTTATCCTTTTTAATTCACTTTGTCTAAGTTTTATAATATCTAAAATTATTATGACAATGAACCACATCATATTTACAATTATGAAAACATATACATATTGGAGAAGCAGATTCAAAAATTTTATTGACAGAATTGTATGATGAAAGATATTCAGAGACTACTAATTTATAATTTATGATATAATATTTCTCAACTATACCCTTAGTCTTTTTTTTCTCTCTCACTCCATTATGTTTATATGTGTGTATAAAAAGAGAAATTAAGGACATAGATAAAAAATACCATTATAATAAATTTTAAATTAGTGATCTCAACTTTGTCTTCAACTACATATAAACACATAAACATACATGTATACATGCAAATGTATAGACACATGTGTATGTATACATACCTATATACATGTACACATTTGTGTATGTGTTTCACACACTCACACATTTCCCTTCAAAATAAAGTTACAAGTTTCAAGTAAGCTTAATGGGCCAAGAATACCCACTAGAGGGCTCTCTTAGGAAATTCTGTTTAATATAATGGAAAAACCACTGAAGTAAGAGGGCATAAAAATTTAATTTGTGCCCTAGTACTGTCATTTCCTGAGTGCCTCATATGGCCCACTTCTATAATTGTTCCCACTAGGCTTCACCTTGTTTCCTGGCCATCTTTTTATCAGCTGCCTTATTGCTGAATGTGTAGCTTTTCCTGCTTTCTAGTTCTAGAATCATAATCGAATCAATACTTCTGGTTCTAATGGTTATTCCCCTATGGCTGCACTCATCGTGCCAATAACTTTCCAAACCATACTACAGGTTTCTGATCACTACTCTCCTCTGTGCTGTTTCCCCCAATAGAATGGAAGTTCCTTGAGGGAAGGAACTGTTTTCATTTGTGTATTGGTATCTAGCACTTAGGACAGAGCTTGGCATAGAGTAAGTACTTAAGAAGTGCTTTTTTGTTTTCATTCATGCAGACTGATTATATGGCCATGGACAAATCATTTAACCTCTCTAAGACTTCGTTGATTATCAATAAAATGGGAATTAAATTAGATACGTCTTAGCCTGAGGAAAATGCTTTGCAAATGTTAACTAGATAAATGTGAGATTTTTTTCATGATGATAACAATGATGTCTAAATTTGGGATTCTTCATAAGGAACTCCCAGTATGGTAACCCCATTGAATATTACAAATCAGCAACGTATCTATAATTTAGAGTCCTAGCAGGTATCCTTCGCTTTTCTTTCTTCAGGAACTCCCCTGGCAGTTTGGTGAAGCCTATTGACCCTTTCTTAGAATAATTTCTTTAGATGAATGAAATGAAACAACTAGTCTTACAAATGAGACCAATTACATTAGAATGTAGTTATCAAAATATTTTTTAAAGTAAGTTCATTGACCCCAGTTTAAGAATCCTTTTCTTAAATAATTGCCAGAAGTCCCAAGAGGTTGTGAGTCATTCATTGTTATACAGCCAATATGTGTTAGACATCAAGCCATTATAAAATGGTACCTTTTGACATCTGACAAAGGGAGGTATTAATACTTGCATCCCTTTGTAAGATGTAAAGTATTATATTAGTATCATCATCCTCATTATTAATGATGATAGTAATAACAATATAAAAATGCTTCTGTAGAGCACCAATTGCCTAAGCCCTACCTACAGTCCTATGGACTCTAATAAATTAAGTAGGACATTTATACTAGTAGGAAAAGAGAATTGTCTTTCTGCCCTATAGGAGATATTTGGGAAGGACTTTTTTTGAATATTTGAAAACCAGTGTTAGGTTCTAGACTTACTTTCCCAAACCAAGCAAATGCCAATCAGAATTCTTTTGGGAGAGTTCTGGGAATACCCCTGAGGTGAAATAGGGCTCCTCTCATGCTGAGCACTTGAGCCCCAATTTCAATGTTTCCCCCAATATCAATTGTCCATGACCTTAGTGACCCATTTTGAGCTTACCAAGTTAACATCAATTAGCTTATACAAAGAGAGATTTATTGAGAAGATATATCAAGAACAAAAGTCTGAACATATTTCCATGAACTGGAGACATACTCTTCCCCCTCTAACACCTTGGTTCCTGGGAGACAGAGGGCTCAATAAATGATACACAGCATTTTCTCCCATCAAGTTAGCTACCAAATTCAGTCACCATGATAGAGTCACACCCTTGCTTTCAAGGAACAGCATCTCAGCAGCTATGTCAATCTCTGATGAATTGCATCAAACAGGTCTCTTCTCGAGGCTGTGGAAGGAACATACTTCTGCTGGCCAATTCCACTGGTTCTTCTAACTGTTTAAAGCTCACAAAATAGTGCTGTCTTCAAATGTTCAATAGAACAATAACAGAGGCAGAAACAACATAGGTACTATTTGTTTCAGGCTTGATGGCACCCAAATATGGAGATTCCAAGGACCCTCCCCCACCAGAATATCCTCTGACATTCTTGCCTCACTTGCCAAACAAGAGAAGAGAAAAAATAACCATTTAGTATCTTTTGAGGCAAAATCAATTCTGGCCCTCAAAAGACTTTTCTTTACTCCTGAGTAAATGGATGACAAAGTCACAGGATATCTGAAAATACTCTGAAGTAGATATTTAGAATGTTTCCTTTTGTGCCATCATATACTTTCAGAAGCAGGATCACCAGATCTTCATGTATGTAACTCCCTTGAGAATACTTTCAAGATTGAGCCCTTATTGGCCAGTCCCCTATTACATCAACCTTTCCTACTTTCCAGATATGCCTTCATCCTAATCTTGTAGATTAATGTTCAATCATCCAGAGAAAATTGCTTACTCTCCAACAATAAGTGAAGTGATCACTCCCTCTTTCAATTTTTCATTACTCTTTGAACCTCATCTGTCAAAGTTTTTTTTTAATTTTATAGTTAATTGGTTAATTAACCTATATATTCTACTAAATTGTTAACTCCTAAAAGGCAGGAATTATGTCTCAATGTACTGTGGAATAATGGAGAGAATGCTAGTTCTAGAGTGAGAGCATCTGAGTTCAAATCCTGTCTCTGGCACTTACTACCTATGTGACCTTGAGCAAAGTGACCAAGATCAAAATATCTCTGGACCTCAGTTCCCTCATCTATGAAGTTAAGGGTTTGGGAAAAAATGGCTTTGAGTTCCTCTTTCAGGTTACAATCCTTTTTTTGTACATAAAGATGAATTAAATGGATATCTGTTTAAAACAAATAATTGTTGCTTTTCTTCTCTTAACCAAAATAACATTTATTTCTTCTTTTCTGTCTTCTTCCTAACTCAATAAAGAGTGTTTACCTTATTTTCCATCTAAAATTATAGTATTTAAGTTTCTCCTCCAAAATATTGGTCAGGGATTTTTCTACTCACAAAAGACAGTGTGGTTAAGTAAATGCCTTTCTTTCTTTTCAATTCCCCCTTCAAAACTCATTTAGATTCTTCTGTGTCCTAAAATAGCTCTTAAAAAGTTCTGAGGTCCATTTCCTTCTCATGTCTCTGAAGCAACCACCTCAAATTACCATTAGGCACTTTTTATCCTGTCTTCAAGCTTTCCTAAAATATGATGTGTTCTCTTTCCCAAATTCATCCTCCCAAAAAGTAGCTCCCTAAATTATACATAGCTGTTTCATTTCGTCTATGTGATGTCAAAAAACTTTTGCTAGTACCTTATAAGGAAAGTTCTTACCTTTCTCAAATGTTCATCTAGATCTTTGTTATTCACCTAATCCACTTTATTATTCTGTTATTCCCCTTTACCCGTTTCTAATTGGTGCCACATTTGGTATTTCCATGTTTCTTTGGTGCCTATGATAAGCTACTCAGCTGAGAGGAGTGGCTCAGCAGACATAGATGAAAACCTGAAATTATTAAGCAAGACAGCAACCTTGCAGAATATCAGAGAATATATAAATGAACTTAGAGCTGTTTAGTCTCTACAATAATGTTATTATAGTATAAATTATTCACTTGGTTCTATTTGCTTCATTCTGAATCAATTCATATGAATCTCAGGTTTCTCTGAAATGTTTCCCTTCATTATTTCTTATAGTATAGTATAGCATTCATATACTATAATTTGTTCAATCATTCCCCATTCAATTGCCAACCCTTTAGTTTCCATGTCAAAGAAGGGGTGAACTAAATATATAGAATGAATTGCGCATTTTTTCAATTCATTTGAATTCAACAGTCATTTATTAAGCACCCACTATGAGCTAGACATTGTGACAAGCTAGGGATATAAAAAAGAAACAAGAGACAGTTGCCATCCTGAAGGAGTTTAAAATATTTTAAAAGATGTATATTCATTTTATTAACTATAGGTATTTACTAAAAGGCTTTTCTTTTTATTTCAATGGTGGGAGAGAATGGAAGGGGAAGAAAAAATTAATTGTTAATTGAAAAAAAGGATGAATGAGAAGAGACATTAAAGAGAAACATTTTGAAATGCTGTTTTGATAACCTGGTACACTTTTGAGCATTTTACAATTTCTTTACTGACCTCAAATTTTCATTTTTGGCTGTTTCTGAGAAAGTCCAACAAAATAACTTGTAAATAAAATAAATAAAAAAGACATTATAAAAGCAACAGAGTGACATAATGGAAAAATCTCTGGACTCTGGGGGTCAGAAAATTTGTATTCTTGTCCAGATTTTGCTGCTAACTGACTGATAAATCATTCTAGCTCTTTCTGATTCAAATCTCCTCATCTAAGTTGAGAATATTGGAGTAGATGATCTTTGAAATCCTTTCTAGTCATGGGATTTTATTAATCTCTGACAAGTAATCTTTATCATTATTTTTTAAGCTATACTGAAAGGGCAATGGACTTGGAAACAGAAAACCTTGTTTTGAATCTCATCTCTGATAACAGAATGTAGGGAAGTCATTTAAACTCTCTGAATCTTCTCATCTATAAATGGGAATAATGAAGCTTAATACAGCCTCCCTCCCAGGGTAGTTCTGAGATTCAAAGGAAATGATGCAAATTGTCAAACCTATGACTTCTCTTTAAATGTGAGTTATGAAATCAAGCCATAAATTGCTATGACCACCTCTCTGGGCCTCAATGACCTCATCTATAAAATGAGCAGGTTGGGTAGATATAAGATCCCTCCCACTACTAACATTCTCTGAACCTATGATCCTATTAAAGGCTGAGCTGTTATTATTCTCTTACAGGGACAAAGGGTGCCTGTTCTGAACTTCGTCTCTTCCTCCCACACCTGTACCTTTCAGGATTAGATATGTCTCATTATAACTGTTGGCTGACAGCAAGTTAAAAAGAGTAAAAATATAGACAACTTAATGCTCAAAATCTGTTATGAATCCAACTGAAATTTAATCTAAACAAATGTACAAACTTTAAATATATCACAAAATTTAGAGCAAGCTCTTGTCAGGAGATTATACTTTCATACAATCATTTGTAATATAGCAGTGCATCATCTAGATGTCAAAATCAGGAAGCTGGATGACTTTATCAGGGCACTAAGGAATTCAAGAGTGTTTGTTATTGTATTATGATTGCAGTGAAATGTTTACTTAAACTGAAATTAAATAGTCCATTTCACAGCAAATTTAATTGTGAAAAGGAAAACAACGTTGACAATGCCTTCTTCTGCCATGGTGAGTGATGATTTGAGCTTGAGATTCCTTTGGTTCTTGTGGTAGATGGGTATGGTTTCCTACAGTGGTATATCATTCCATATAGATTTTAATTCAGTGACAACTGGAGTTTAACTGTCACTCTAGGAAATGACTATAATTGTATGTACTTGAATTTTACGAAACAGGTATAGTCATTTTTCCAACTACAAAAGTATAGGGATATCAAAGATAATTATAGCTCCAAAGCAATTTTCTCCAGATAGATGACCTAGATTAATAAATAGAAGAGTGGTTTCCAGAACAAAGGAAATGATGGGCGTGATGTATGGTAGTCTGTCATGGTTTTGTCTACATAGAGCAATATGTTGAATTCTGTGCTCACATTTATAAAAGGACATTGATAAGCTTGAAATTATCCAAGGGAAGCCAAAGAGCCTGGTAAGGGAGTAATCAATTAAAAGGCATTTATTAAATATCTACTATGTGGCAGGTACTACGCTAAGGATTAGAAAGAGGACTGGATAACACACCATGGTAGAAATTGGGGATCTGTTAAGCCTGGAGAAAAGAACACCTCGGACATAATAGTATTATTGAAACATGATTAAGGTCATTGTGTAAAAAAAAAAAGATTATGCTCATTCTTCCTGGTCTCTGAAGGTAAAGCTAGAAGGAGCAGGTGAAGGAAGCATGGTATAATGAGATTCTGATTTTAAGTTAATGAATTATGATGGTTATTATTAATATTAATTAATGTATTTTCATTAATATTAAATATGAATTAATTTTAATAATGAAACCCATTGTAGCTTTTTATATGCTATGTAAATATTAGCTGTTAGGATAGGGATAGCAACTGGACCTTTCAGATGAGGCAATCCCCTGTACCAATTCAGATGGGCACCTTCTTTGCATCTTATTTTCTTAAAGTGTATAGAGAACGGAAAGTTAAAATGAATTGTCTAGCCACATAGGCAGGATGTATCAAAGGAGGGATCTGAACTCAAGTCAGCTTTCTATCCACTGTGACACCCTGCTCTTATCAAGTATTACTATTATTAAATTAAAAGTTTAGGACAAATTGATACACAGTGAAGTGAGTTGAACCAGGAGAATATTGTACAGAATAGCAATAGCATATGATGATCAACCGTGAATGACTTACCTATAAGGCGAAAAAGGCTATCCACCATCAAAATGGAACTGAAGGAGATTCTGAATGCAAATTGAAGTATATAATTATTCTCCTAATTTCTTCCATGAATTTTTCTCTGGTGGAAGGAATATACAATGCTGGGAATTCCAAGTTAAAAAATAAAGCAGCATCTGCCCTCAAGGAGCTAAATTTTATTGGAGGAAAACGGTTACATAGAAAAGTAAATGTAATATATATGCAAAATAAATACAGAGAAGTATGGCACTAAACTAGAGTAATAACAAAAGGTTGAACTTGAGAGAAGACTCCCTGTCATCCATAGTAACTATCTAGGATCTTGTCCCTGCTGGAAAAGATTATGTTAATTCTTTTGTTGAAGAAATTTAATGTAGATGGCTCAGAGTAAAATCAATCCCTACCAGAGGAAAGATCAGTTCTTTTCTAATTGAACTCAAAGATCTTTGGAATATCTTCCAAGTGTTATATTCTCAAGAAGTTTAAATGAAATTCTTAAGTGTTGCTACTGAAATCTGAGATGGCCAGTTTTTAGCAATACTTTGTGTGATTTCCTCTTGCAATGAAAACTGTTAAATTTATTGAACACAGGGCAAGAACAATGTTAGGGTAGAGCTGGCAGCTTTCCCAGAGAGTCTCTTGACTAATTTTATTATAAATCCCCATTTCCAATTCAATAAAAAAATTTATGAAATAATTTTCATTTGCAGCAGATACTGTAAAGATGTTCTTATCATAGCATATCATAGCACACCTTACATCTTTATGCATTCTCTTGGTGATAAAAACATCTCACAGATTATTTCTTTTGGAATACAATTAGGTCCTTGCACAGTGTTCAGAAAGATCGCTTATGGGTTCCTCAGTTTACAAATGGGATCATTCTTAAGTAAGAATTCTAATCAGACGACAGGAATAACAAAAGGGAGTTAAAAGGAATTCAGAGAAACATAAGAATACTTGTATGAAGTGATATAGAGTGAAGAATGAAATCCATCAATAAGCATATATTACTATGATCTGCCAGGCACTGCATTAGGTGTTGGAGATACAAAAACATAAGAGGAGCATTAAAAAAAAAAGGAGAATCAGTCTTATAAACTATCCTCAGTAGAGTTGGAAGGGGTGTGAAGAGAGGAGGGAGAATTCTTTTTTCTCTCCGGTGCTGTTCAACTGAGCATAAGCAAGGGTTGGAGAAAGATCATTCCTAGCCAGATAGTTTTGCAGCTGAGGAGGGGAGAGTCCATAATATGACAATAACTCTCTTTGTCCCAATGGGTTGCTGTAGTCCTATCAGCCTGCTTTGGATAATGACATGACCTGCTCCAAAAGAGTGTCCATTGCTTTTCATCTTATTCAAGATGCCTCAGTCTAACCTTTCTCTGTCTCAATTTGTCTTAAACTGCTACTAGATCTTGTACCCTAATTTCAAATCCTGAACACCATTCCCCATCTCCTCTAGGATGGAAAAGAGATAATGGGACTACAATTCCCAGTGAGATCACCAACTCTGACCTCTAGGTTTTACATAAGAAAGGGCTCAATAGAGGAGGTATCTAGAGGGTTAAGGGAATTAACTGGTCTAAAAATAAAAGGCAACAATAAAACAAAAATGAAATGGGTCGCTTAAGAATGGGATCCAAACACACTTCTGATTAATATAGCAGGTGTGTAATCAGTCTGATGTTTCATTAAGGCATTTTAAAGCCTTCAGACCATAACTGTCTGCTCTGGGTCTCCCATTATGGCAATGTTACTCAACCTTCTTCCTTTTCGTTTCCTTCTCAATATGCTGCCTTCCCTAAGACCATCGATAATAAATGGACATTTAGTTTCTAAAGGCCGATAAAAACAGGTGGCACTGATATCAAAGACAACCCTCAGGCTTTTGATATGGGCTATTCGGTGTTCCATGGACTCAGAAATCAGGCTTCTTTCACCATAACCAAAGCATTATCACCAGAGGGAAACACAAAGAAAAGAAATGACAACAAATGGTCAGCACCAAGATGAACACAGATGTTTCAATTTTATGTCCTAGTTGCAGAACCAAAAAATTAAATTAAATTAAAAAGTTACATTCCACTTTTACCTTAAACAGCTGAGGGTTTTTTTTTATTTTTGCTTATTGTTTTTAGTTTTCTCGTCTGCTTGGCATTCAACTAATAAAATCAAATTGAAGCCACTTTGGATGGCCTCAAGCAAATTATTAAATAGGTCAACTTTATCACTGCCACTCCCCTCCAACTTCTCTGCCTCGGCATTCCCCAAACCCTAATTTTGGACTCCTCTGCTCCCCCATCCAATATAGTATTCTTAATTAACCTTTGATCATATGATCTTGTGAAAGAGGACTGGATTTAGAACTGGAAAAAACTAGGTTCAAATTTCATCTCTGCCAATCTTTGAGAATTAATCCCAGATGCCAATAATAATAAAGTCAAAGCAAATAGTAAATGAAGAAAAGGACTAGCTAAGAGAATGACATAGCCCTTGACTATGGGCTATCAAGCCCTGTGAACTTGGGGAACCCCCCTAGTCTCTATGGGTCTTCTTTTACTAGAGTTTAAAATATGAGGAATTGAACTTGAGGACCTTAAATCCATATCAGTTGTAAAACTATGATCCCACAATCTACTTGCCTCCCATTTATCTATATTAAAATGTGTGTGCCATATATCCAGAGCCACAACTAAGTAAAACTATGCCTGCGACTAATTCACTGGGACAGGGCATACAGGAAAGTCTCCGAGCCAGGAAGGGGTAGTCCATACCCAAAAGAGTCCCATGGGACAGTTGAAACAAATTCCTTTCTCTTCTGGGTCACTTCAATGTGAACCTTGTTAAGGTGATAGTTTGACATTGCCTACCCATGAGATTTGTGATTGCTAATATTTGAAATAACTTTGAATTCAAAGTCTTCATGTAAATCAAATATTGTTATATTTTGAAATGTAATCTTAAATAAAAACTTCAAAAATAAACCTTAAATATGCAAAACTTTTTTCACATAGTTGGGCTTTATAGGGTCCACTACTGACTGGTTAGCTTCTGAGCTTCCATGAATGTTCCACTTGAATCAATATGCAGCCACAATATGTGCCTTGAGGAGGAAGAGCGCAGGTGTGCTTTACCAGAAAGAAGAAACTCTCTTTCTGTATCATCACCTGAGAGAAAACTGTAGCCATCCCAACCCTCATTCTCAGTCCAGTTCTGTATCTAAATAATTCCCTCAGGGTCCTGTTCTGAAAAGCACTAATTTGATAAAGTCACATTAGGAAGAGGCTAATAGATCTATATTTTATCCCTGCAAAGTAAAAATGAAAGCTTTCTGGAGACACAATGCCTTACCCCTAAAAAGTGACTATAAAAATAGATATTTAAGACTTACTGGCAAAAGGAAAGTTCTTTCCTTCCTTGGAAGAGGGAGATATTTTTTGGAATGCATAGGAGCTGTGGCATCCTATGAAGGATATCACAGCCTCAGCTATCCACCTATGAGACTGACTGACCCTGCTGGTGTTGTCACAGATGAGCAATAAAGTAATAAGAGAATAAAACAACATTTCTTCCCGCCTACTCATAAAACACCCTGATTTCTCCCTTAAATTGGTGAATCTAAAACACTTAATAGGTACTTAATTTAAAAATCACAACCTGCTAGTGTGGAGTTGCTTAAAGATATTCATTCAATGAACATTTATTGAACATCTGGTATGTATGAGGTCTCATGAGTATTGTAAAAAGTTAATGAGTTGCTCTTCCTGACTTTGAGAAGCTTCCAGTTTAATAGAAAGTATGAAATGAACAGAAGTAACTAAGGAAAAATATTGTGAATACCATGTGATATTTTTCTTCTGCAATAAAAGGCTGTTCTTTTAAATCTGATTTAATCTGAATGAAATCCCTCACTGCTTTATTGGGTCAATTTTAAATATAATGATTGATAACTCTAGTAGAGGGGGTTGATTTGTGAGTTCCTCATCGTTTGCTTGCTAAGACCTACCATGTTATTACTGCAGTAAGGTGGCTTGAAAAATTGAAAATTGAAATTGATTTTGGATGGCCTACTTTCATTCCTTGAATTTAATATGTTCTCTAATTATGCTTGTCCCTTTGCATGTCAGAAAGAACTAAATAAGTCCAAAGGTAAACAAGCTTGTTGCCGCATCTCCTGATTGCAAAATGTGGAAGAGATTTATCATTTTTTGGAAAAAATGTGTATCGAGTGCCCTTGGAGAAAAATTTTTGCCAAAGGAAAATGCAAAATAAGAACAAAAAAAGGCATTCCAAGGAAATACAATTATCTTAATATATTCATAATCTGATTTCATTCATGCCATGGTGCTTATTCATTTGCATTATATTTTATTTTATTCAGTCAACCACAGTTTACTGAGTTCTTACTATGTGCAAAATACTTCACTATGGTCATCACTCCCAATGAGCTTCCAGAATAGTTGGGGAAATAGGACATAAGTATATATTAAAAGCTAACAATACATGACAGTACATGGTAACTGCCACATGAAAGGTGCAGACCACAACTGCAACCAAAGACACTATTGACCATTCCCCATTTCCTAGAATCTTTCCTCCCTGGATCTTTGTAAAACTGTTTTGTCATAATTCTCAAACCTACTTGCTGGATAGTTCATTCTTTTGTTGGTTAATCATTCATGGCCCAGTCTCCCTGCCTGAATATACTCAAATATGTTCTTTCTCCTTTCTTAGTGATCCCATTAATGCCCATGGACACAGAAATCATCCCCATAAAGAGAACTCAAAAATCTACATATCTAGTCCTCATCTCTTTAGTTCTAATCTTTCACCTCCAACCGTCTTCTTGACATCCAATTTTAATAAACCCCCCCAAAAGAATTCAATTTCTTTCCCCATAAGCAAGTTAACTTGTATCATTTCTTCCTTCCTTCTTTTCTCCCTTTCTCCTTCCCTTCATTCCTCCCTCCCATACATTCTTCCCCTTGTCCTTCCTTCATCCCTTTCTCTTTTCCTCCCTCCATTCATTTCTCCCTTCCTTCTACAATAATATGTCTCCCAAAGTCACAAAATTACTTAGCCCAAATCTTCCAACCTGCACCCAAATTTCTTGAATTCCTATCCTGGACTGCTGTGATGCAGGATACTAATGGAATTTTAATCAACCCTCATCTTTTATAATAATAATTGGAACACTTAAAAAGCTGGTGCACTCCAAGTTAACATT
This sequence comes from Gracilinanus agilis, assembly GCF_016433145.1. Lineage (NCBI taxonomy): Eukaryota > Metazoa > Chordata > Mammalia > Didelphimorphia > Didelphidae > Gracilinanus > Gracilinanus agilis. The sequence goes on from NC_058131.1 coordinate 634,108,729, forward strand.
ACTCCCAGGTGGACCAACTGTGGTTCCTCTGGACCATGTATATATAAAGATACCACTAACTTCCGGAGGAGATCTCCTAAGACCTCAGAAAATTTCCTTGTGGGATGGGTTTTTTTTTCTCCTTGCAGGCTGCTAATCTGTTTTTGTAATTTTATGAACTGCTGTTTTTCACCTGGTAGAATATTTATACTGACAATTACTGAATATGTTTTGATTAAAGAAACTGCATTGCTTAATCATCAGACTTTGAGGAGTCCATTGCCCAGATACAGAACTATGACTAAAACAGCTATTTACTTAAAAGAGTCTGATTCTTCAAATTTTCTCTCGATCTTCCATCACCATTGGCTTTAGCTTTTTTATTCTGTTGAATCTCCAAGTTGAAGATATAGTGATAGAAGGGACATTAAAGGTCTCTTTTACAACTTTGAAGTCTTTTCTGCATACTACAACCTCTCCATTTACCTATGAGGAAATATCCTATGGCCAGTAAGAAACAGAGACATGATTTGAATTCAGGTCCTCAAATTCCAAGTCTACTACTCATTCCATCATATCATGCTGCTTCTCATTGAATCATGAGGAAAGAAAGGAAGATCTCTATGAATGATGAGAAGGGAATGTAAATGTAGGTAAAAGAAGGGAAGAGCAGAGCCAGAAGGCTTGGCTTTGAATTCTGGTTTTGCTGTTGTATGATCTTAATTAATTGAAATCTGCTTCTCACTTTCCTCATCAATAAAGTACAGGGATGATGTGGACCAGGTTATCTCTAAGGTCACTTCTAGCTTTAAGCACCTATGATCCAATGATGAATGAATCAAACCATCTCAGTCTAATTGCTTACAATAAATCTTAAATAGTTTTAAAAAAGAAGAAAAAGAAGAGCCAGGGGAAGTAGATTTCTATCACATAAGGTCAGAAAGTTCTTCTTCACATACTCTAGCATAATGGAGCCAAGAAGGACTGTCATATTTGCAATAAATTTTGCATCAATGACCCTTGAGACCATTGCAATCTTCCCAGTAGCTGCCAAGTCACTTATCTCCAGATCATCCCTGGCATAAAATAAATTGTGAATTAACTGAAGGATGACCTATGCTGAGGGTGGTTTCAGTGTTCACCACCTATAAAGCCTCAGCAGAGCAGATCATGTCATAAGATGTTAATATTAGCCCAGTCCATTTAAGAGGAACTGATGAAGCTATTGGAAACTATATACATTAATGATGCATCCTGAATCAACCTCTCCTACAGCTTAATAATTCTGTAAAAATGAATACATTCTACAGTTATGAAAGCTGGCTTAGGGTCTCATTGACAAAAGAGGACACATAATACTTTTTTTCCTTTAGGAGGAGTGACTGATTGGAGGAGTTATACATATTCATCATAGGATGAATAATAATCAGAAATGGTTTCTTATCCCAGACTGAAATTTGCATGAGCTTTGGGCATTGGTGATTGAATGCTGCCTCTGGCTTTACCCTGGAGCACACCCAAGGAAGTGATGGTCCTTTACTAATATTATAATCCCCTGGTACCAGGTCTGAATATGAAATTATGTAGCAGGAGGAGCCTGCTTTTTAGTGATTTCCCAAACCCATTTCTGTTCTCTTTGTCCCCATTTGCAGCAAATATCCAAGATGTTTGCTCTTTGACTAGAGCAAAGGGCTTCTGTTTCAGACATTGTGGATTTCTTTGTCCAAAGAATCTGATGGTTTTTTGTTTTTTCTATCTGGTTTGATGTTTTTTTTTTTTTTTCTGGGCCTCATGAAGTGTTGTACATATAATCAGTGGACCTTTAAAGGGGCAGGTTCTATATTGTTGAAAGAAAACCTACTGTATTCAGAAACCAATGATATGGGTTTAAAACCAGCTCTACCACCAATTAGTTTCATCTGTAAAATAGGGATATGACATTTGTCCTGGGTTATTTTAATGATCACATAGCATAAGCTAAACAAAGTACCTTGTAACCAGATGGTGCAGATACAGGGATCTTTGATGGAGTCTCAGTACTGTCTTCTGCATAAATACTGTTGGTTTTCATTATGAATAGCTAATTGGGTCAGGATTACTGAAGATCTGAATGACACCATATATTAGGTCCCATAAAAGAGAGTAAACACAACTGGAGGACAGATTGGGGTCTGAAATGAACTGAGCCAGGGATGAGAGCTGAGAAGGGGGACCACACTCAAGATTACTTTGAACTTCTGAGAAAATTAAACCCAGATATTCCAAGCATCTTCCACCCTAATCCTATCAGGGAAACTCTCATCTCCAGACATGAGAAGTATCAAGTAAGGGAATGACAACCTCTGCAAAGAATGAGACTCCAAAATGGCAGGAAACAGAGGTGATAGTTGTAAAGGAACACAGTTTGTCCTGCACATCATTAAGTGCTTAGACTGAGATTCCTGTACAAAGGAGAGGTTTCACTAAATTCTTGGATGCAAACTTCAGCAGACCCCCAAATTATCCTTTTTCTTCTCTAAATCCTAGTTCTTATCTTTCATCTAACTTCTCAATAGGAGAGTTACTATAAACTATTATGTTATTTGTTTTCATTTTTCCCTCAGTGCCTGGTTAACTCATCTAAAGAAATAAAAAAGTTAGTTGGGTGAAGCCAAATTGATCTTTTGCATTCATTAAATGATCTTCTTACACAGTTGGTGTAGAGCAATGTATGAATCACTGAATGTAGAGTCAGAAAACCTGAGTTCCAGTTCCATTTCTCTTCTATATTAACTGTATGATTCTGGGTAAGTAATTTCTCCTCCTCTGAATCCATTTCCTCATTTGTAGAACAGATTAGTGAATCTTTCAGTTCTGATTTTAGTCAGTGAATAAACATATATTAAGAACCTATTATGTGGAATAGACAATTTTCAGATAAAGAAATAAAAACTATCAATAAACACATGAAAAAGTGTCCTAAATCTCTTATAATTAGAGAAATGCAAATCAAAACAACTCTGAAGTACCACCTCACACTAGCACAATGGCCAATATGAAAGTAAAGGAAAATAATAAATGTTGGAGGGGGTGTGGCAAAATCGGGACACTAATGCATTGCTGGTGGAATTGTGAAATAATCCATCCATTCTGGAGGGCAATTTGAAATCATGGGCAAAAGGATTTAAAAGAATGTATAACCTTTGATTCAGCCATACCATTGCTGGGTTTGTACCCCAAAGAGATAATAAGGAAAAATACTTGTCCAAAAATATTCATAGCTACATTCTTTGTGGTGGCAAAAAAATTGGAAAAATGAGGTGATGTCCTTCAATTGGGGAATGACTGAACAAATTGTGGCATTTGATGGTGATGGAATAGTATTGTTCTGTAAGGAATTCCATATGAACTGAGAGAACCTCAATGAACTGATGCCGAGTGAAATGAGCAGAACCAGAGGAACACTGTACACAGAAAGTAAAACAATGCGGAACAATTCAATGAAATGGGTTTTGCTTCTAGTAACAATGCAACAAACCAGGGCACTCCTGAAGGACTTATGGGAAAGGATGCTATCCACACTGAGAGAAAGAACTATGGGAGTAGAAATGTAAAAACAAAACATATGACATCACTTATCACATGTATATATGGGTATGTGATTTGGGGTTTAGGCCTTAAAAAATCACTCTATAGCAAAAATTAGTAATATGGAAATAGGTATCAAGTGACACACATTTGTAAAACCCAGTGGAATTGCTTGTCAGATATCTGGATGGGGGAAGTGAAAAGGGGAGAGAAAGAAAATGAATCATGTAGAAATGGAAAAATATATTTAAATAAAAAATGAATGGATAAATAAACAAATAAATAAACAAATAATGAATGAATGAATGGATAGATGAATAAATACATAAATAAATGAATAAATAAGAAAAGAATCTATTATGTAGCATGCACTACGTGGAGGTGGGGAATGGGAAGATACCCAAGGTATTGATGGAGTCCAATCCAAAGGAGTGAGAATTAAGGAGATGACTGACTTGGGAGCCCTCTTTAAATAGAGGCTTTGAGAGGAATTCTTTGTTACACTTTCCAGCCCTTCAATAAGAGAGTACTAAGGGAGTGATGATATGTGAGTACCCTGGTGGAAGCAGATGTAGTCTGTTGGATGATGAGTTTCCTAGGGGGTGAAGTGGGGAGAAGAAAGGATGATGGGATCTAGTCTAAAGGCATGAGCCTGGTGGGAAATGAAAAGGTTGTTTGAAGTGAATATTTTGTCAAGTGTAATGCACAATAGAATGTTAGGAACAGGCAAGGTCAGGGACAAATTTAGGAAAAGGAATAAGATCCTGTGGGGAACTCATTAATATCTAGAGATAATTTCACAATTCTTAGTATTGGGAATTTCTGACCATATGTTGGTTTCCTCAGATTGACTAAGTTTCATGCTATAGTCCAGTGCTCCAAAAGGATATATTTAAAAAGTTGATCATTGGCACAATTAAATTTACTTAAAGATATAGTGCTTCAAAGGTATAGTAAATTATGGGAAAGAAAGAGAGACTAGATATTGAAGATTATTGGACTGACACAGGGACCATGAAGACTCCCTGCACACTCAGGAATTTTAATATGAAGTATAGCAAATGGAAAGTTGTATAATCACAAGACTGTTGAAAAATAAAGACAAAATGAAATTACCCTCTTCTATAGGGGATTTCTCTAATTAAAGACAAATACATTTGTTAATGGTTAATTTTGCAGAGAGAGGACAGGAGAAGATGACACCTATGTGTGTTTATGCATCCTGCTGCCTAATAGGATATTGTGTCTTGCTGGGATTGATAAAAGTGAATTGTGCTCAGGGAATGCCATAACCATTAAGACACAAAACAGAGGGATTCCAATTTAAAGTTTTCCCATCAATTTTTGTTAAACAGTGAGCTATTTTTCCAGAAACTTAGATCTTTGGGTTTGTCAAACATCAGATTACTATGGTAATTTATCATTGGGTGTTGAGTTCTGAGTCTACTCCATTGGTCTTCCACTCTATTTCTTAGCAAGTACAAGATTGATTTTAGGGTTGCCACTTCATAATGTAATTTTATATTTAGTACATCTAAGCCACCTTTCTTAATGTTTTTTATTAATTCCCTTGATAGTCTAGGTCTTTTGTTCTTCCATATCAATTTTGTTATTTTCTGGCTCTATTAGATTATTTTAAGGTAATTTGATTGATATGGCACGGAATAGTTATGGGCAAACTTTTTAAAGAGGGGGCCAAAGGAAAGGAAATGCTCATCTGTCAGTCTGTTTCTAAGGCAATTCTTTCAAAGTTTCATTGTTTTGTATCCTACTCATTGTATTCGTCAGATTAGAAATAATGTCATGCAGCCAGATCGAACATTTCAGGGGGCCACATCTGGTTCATGGGCCATAGTTTGCCCATCACTGGAATAGATAAATTAATTTAGGAAGAATTGTCATTTTAATAAGTTGGCATGGCCTACCCATGAGCAATTAGTATTTTCCTATTGTTTAAACCTGACTTTGTGTTGAAAGTCTTTTTCAGTTGTGATCATATAGCTCCTGGCTTTGTCTTGGCAAGTAGATTCCCAGGTATCTGGGTTTTTAAAGGGATTTCTCTTCCTATATCTTGCTTTTGGGTTTTATTGGTAGTACATTTTACTTTAATATTCTTGCAATGATACTACACACGTACAAGTCACAGAATGCTCTCTGTGCACACTATCTCTGAAGACTCAAAATGGTGGGTGACAGATGCAAAGTAATGGAGAGATGGTTGGGAAATATATGGAAACTACAGCACATTACAATAATGAATTGTGCACAAAATAACATAACAGACATTCTTGGGAAAGGAGGTTAGTTCATTTAACCAACAAAAATTTATTAAGCACCTGCTATACAAAATGCATTAAGTTATACTGAGAAATAAGAACAGCAAGAATGAACAACAAGAACAAATGAATACCTAAGATATTGTAATGGTGAATATAAGATTGTAAAATACCTAGAGAGACCCTTTGACCTGGCAATGTTGCTGGTAGGTCTATATCCCAAAGAGATAAAAAAAATAAGGGAAAACTTACTAAACAAAAATATTTATAACAACCGTTTTTGTAGTGGCAAAGAACTGGCAACAGAAGGGATGTCCATCAATTGGGAAATGGCTGAACAAGTTGTGATATGTGATTATATTGGGATATTATTGAGCCAAAAGAAATGGCAGAAAGATGATCACAAAAAACCTGGAAAAACTTATATGAAGTGATACAAAATAGAGTGAGGAAAATACATTGTACATAGTTAGAGCAGCATTGTATAATGATCAATTGTGAATGACTTAATTATTAATCAACAATGCAAGAATCCAGAACAACTCCAAGAGACTCATGACAAAAATGGCTATCCATCCCCATAGAAGGAGCTAATGGAGTCTGAATGGAAATTGAACTACGTCATTCTTGACTTTATTTCCATCATGAATTTTTCTCTGGTATAAGCAATACATGTCTTCTTTAACAACACAAAACATGGAATTATATATTACATGATAGCACATGTATGACCTATATCATATTACCTGCTGTCTTGGGAAGTGGGAAGAGATGGGGGGGAAGAGAAAGTAGATTTAAAATTTGAGAAAATTTTAATTAAAATGATACCTATATGTAATCTGGAAAAAGTTTCCTATAACTCTAGAGAAGAATTTTCAGCACATTGGATAGATCTATTCCAGCACTTGGAAGAATCATAAGAGAACATGGACAAAGACCTCACAAGAAGCCTTGAACCATTGGAGGAAATATACAACTTGCCAAATACTTATAGTATTTATGATCTGTCATTTGCAATAACAAATTAAAAATTGAAATAGTTTGAAAAAGAAATGTTTTATGTCATTCAGTAGGAAAGACTGAGAAAGAAAGAAGATGTGGCTTCTATTCACACAGGCTCTAGAAGGTTTACTTTATTTATGATTTAGACAGGGGTACCTACCCACAAACCACAGATACATAATTAAGCAATTTTGCTGAGGAGTCAAGTCAAAAGCAAGATAAAATGAGATAGATATCAGTAAATATAAATATTTGGGTTTGAACCAAAACACAAGTGCTGGTAGGCCCAAAACAAGACCTGAATGAGTAGTCCCAAACTTAAAAGTTTTGAGTGAATCCAAGACCTATGGGAAAAACAAAATCCCTTGGATTCACTCTGGCATTCCTAGAGAGTTACTGAGATTCTCATTCTGGGTTCATAATTCTCTAGGCACAAAAAATCAGATTTAAACAATATTATTTTCCAAACAATATATTTTTCCAAACAATTTAATAAAGCATTTTCCATAGATCTCCCTGAGGTCTGTACTTCAATATCAGAAAAATATTGAGGTAAGTAAACTAGCCTAAAATTCTTTACTGAGCTTTATTCTCAGGAAAGTAATTAATGTAATAACTTCTTCATCACTGGACTCTGCTCTACCTAGATTTATTCCAATTACCTAATATGTAAAATTGAAGAAATCTAATTCTAGACATGCTTGTAGAGAAAAATTGTTCAAATCTACAGATCAACATCGTGCTTTGAGGATTAAGATGAATATCAATGCATTGTCAGAAAACAAAGGGAAATTTGACAAATAATGAATTGCAAAAATAGAGAGAGTACAAAGAGAAGTTTTTGTGAGTCTGTTTTGGTTAAAATCACAGACTATTAGAACAAAGTTTCTCTGTAGCTGCATTTATGAAGAGATCTTTTGTGATCTGAACAATTTTTTAATCTAAAATCTCATCTTCTAAAGATAGCCTTTCCAAAGCATCCTAAATGGCAGTGCCCTCCCTGCGATCATGTAATATATAACTCCATATCGGTTATGTTGTGAAAGAAGATACATATTGCTTATACTAGAGAAAAATTCATGAAGGAATTATCTCCAATTTATCCTCTGTGTATCTATTTGTAAATAATTGTTTCCATATTGTCTTTTCCATTAGACTATGAACTCCTTTGAGAAAAGGGATTGTTGTTGGGTTTTTTTGTCTTTCTTTTCCTAGAATTTACCATAGTGCGAGGCATATAATAGGTACTTAGTAAATGTTTATTGACTGAATTATTTTTTAATTTTTATTTAATTTATTAATTTATAACATTTCTCCATGGTTATAGGATTCATGTTCTAACCCTCCCCTCCTCCCAACCCCTCTCATAGCCCACACACAATTCCACTGGGTTTTACATGTGTCATTGATCAAGACCAATTTCCATATTATTGATATTTGCATTAGGGTGTTCTGTTTGAATCAATATCCCTAATTATATCCCCATCCACCAGTGTGATCAGGCAGTTATTTTTCTTCTGTGTTTCTTCTTCCACAGTTCTTCCTCTGAATGTGAATAGTGTTCTTTCTCATAATTCCCTCAGAGATGTCCTGGATCATTGTATTGTTGCTAGTAGAGAAGTACATTACATTCAATTTTACCTCAGTGTATCAGTCTCTGTGTACAATGTTCTCCTGGTTCTGCTTCTTTCACTCTGCATCACTTCCTGGAGGCCATTCCATTTCACATGGAATTCCTCCAGTTCATTATTCCTTTGAGCACAAAACATGCTCTAAATCTTTAATAATCAGAGAAATGCAAATTAAAATAACTCTGAGGTATCACCTCACAATGAGCAGATCACCTAAAATGACAGTAGGGGAGAGTAATGAATGTTGGAAGGGATATGGCAAAATTGGGACATTGGTGCATTGCTGGTGGAGTTGTGAATGACCTGGATGGTCTGGAAGGCAGTGCCCAAAGGGCTTTAGGGGACTGCCTACCCTTTGATCCAGCCATACTACTGCTGAGTTTGTACCCCAGGGAGATCATAAAGAAAAAGACTTGTACAAAATTATTTATAGCTGCACTCTTTATGGTGGCAAAAAAACTGGAAAACAAGGGCATGCCCTTCAATTGGGGAATGGCTGAACAAACTGTGGTTTCTGTTGGTGATGAATTTTTTAAGGATATCCCTTAGAGCAACATTTGGTTCTATTAAGTCAATTTTTTTTGTTATAAACAATGCACTGTAAATACAGTAGGATCTCTGCATCCATAAAGATTTAGTCTTATTTTTAAAAAGCCTCAAGAAACTTTGCCCATTTTTCCTCACATTTTCATCAAGATAGCATGAATCTATTCAAAAATGATTCTCATAAAAATTTATAAAGAAAGTAAATATGTACTGATAGATGCTGATGTCTTTTCAATCACTTCATTAGAAAATATATAGTCAATTACTATGTCTAATATTTTGGCATCTTCCCCTCTATGATATACTTGAAAACTGATACTCTTAGTGAATTCAAAATTATGTTATCGCCATAAAAAATTTCTTTTCTGTGACCATTTTCAGTTGGTCTTCCTGATTTCAGGTTGTTGGATTTCCACTTCTTAACATAACACTGACGTGTTGAATCATTACAAGTTCAGGTGGTAGTTCTTTTGTAACTACCAGAACAAACAAATCACCATGTGTATAATTAGAATTTGCTCCCCAGAAACTCTCTTTCCCAGCTTCCCATGTTCCTTCTCACATTACGTGCTAACATAGAGAGGATATGTTTGTGTGTGACCCCACCTCTCTCTCTTTTTTTTTTCCGCAAACATGGCTGGGACAACTTTTCTTTACTCAGGGTTTTACTTTTGTTCTTTTATTTCTTCTACTTCAAATGATTATTAATAAATCTTATAAAATATAATACTTGGAGTTATTGGATATTAATTTTAATCTTACACATGGAAGTACTGATAAATCTGTTTCGTTTTCCATCTATTCATTATACTTCTTCCAATAACATTCATAAACACTCCTAAAATGCTCTAGATTAACCATTTTCCATGTTGATTTTCTTCAGGCAAGCCAGGCATTAAGCAAATAAATATATAATTCAATTCAGTTTAATAAGAATTTAATTGGTGCTCATTGTATGCAAGGCCTATGCTACAGGCACAGGGTATGTAATCATGAAATATGACATCTATCCTGACCTCATGATTTTACATTTAATAATAGAGGTAAGATATATAAGGGATCACTATCTTTTACAGAAAAGAATGAGAGAGATTTAAAGGAATAGGAAATGTGAACATTATTATTTTTCTAAAAAACAGTATAGGACACAGATAATTTTAACCTCCCCTTCCTAAAGATTTTAACATTTGTAATTTCTTTCTGATTTTGATTACCAACTGAAATAATGCTGTTTATGTGCTTTAAAAACATTTAGCAATCCTGTGTTTTAAAATGGCTCTAAATCTTGGGAGACTTCATCTTTCAGGACTCTCTACCTCAACTTCTTCAGACACATCCCACTTCCTCTGTGGGAGGTGTCTGAGAAAATATAAAAAGAAGAGAGAGCGTGGTCTTGGCGCCTCTTTCCCCAGCGCCCCTTTTTCCTCCAGTGAGCCTTTTGCCCCCAAGAGCTTTGGTCCCAGCTAGCTACTGGAAATCTGGTTTTCTCTGGCTTTCCCAAACCTTTCTTTTCCTAACTAAAATGAACCCAGTTAAATATCCTTGGAGTCTAGCCTGATTTTGTTCTACTCCGAAGCCTACCTCTAAAGGGCTGAGGTTAATTTCCCTACCGGGGCTGGGGGCTACCCAGGCTTCCTTCCCTTCCTTTCCCTTGATTCTCTCATCCTTCTTTCTTTTATCCACAACACAACATAACAGGTTAAGGAGCAACTATGTAGATTGAGTACAGTGTGAGTCCCATCAAGGAAGAGAGAGGGAATCAGAGACTCTCACAGTTGTAAGAAACATCAAAGATTATCTAATATAACACTCTCTGAAAAGAATACACAATTTGCTCTGAGAATATCAAGACTTTGCTTAAAGGCTACCAATGAAAGGAAAATTATTTTCTACGGAGGAAGACCTTTCCATTTTTGGATAATTTTAGATGTTGGGAAGTTTCCTTGGGTTTATTTTTATAATGAGCATAAAATGGCTCTTCTTTTAATTTCCCCAATAATTGTTATATTTGGAGTCAAGAGGATCTAAAATAGACACTTATTACCTTTGTGGCCCTGAAAAATTCACTTAATCTCTCCAGCCTCAGTTTTCTCATCTATAAAATGGAGATAATTATAGCTCCTAGCTCACAGACTTGTGAAGATAAAGAAGATAACAATTGCAGTGGTTTGCAAATCTTAAAGCATTTAAAAATATTTGCTATTATGATGAGGCTTTTCTATGTCATGGGAATGTAGCAGATACTTAATAAATATTTGATTGGTTACTGTAAGTAACTATCTTTGAAGGCTTTATTCTAGGGAGCCATGTATCTTTCCTTTGCCTTCATACATACTGTAGAACAATCTTATCCTATCCCTATCTATTCTCAGAGTCATTCTGGATCTGAATGGGAGATAACTGATCCTTAGACAACTGTGCCATAGCAAGTGGTCTTGCACAAATCAGAATGATTTTTTACCTCCAAATAGTAAAGATGAGGCACTTGTCCACTTTTCGCTTATACTGAAATATTCTTTTCATAGGAGCATTACATGCAGTAGCTTTCTGGAATAACTAACTCACGTTACCTTAAAAATAATCCTCCTTCCCAGACAATCAAATTCACTATCTCTTAAGTACATAAAGTATCCTCCATGACTGAAAAGCCTTTGAAGGCTGTGTGAGTAACCAAATCTCACAATACCCTGAGATGGGAGGAGACTCAGTTTTCTGGGTAAAACATTATTTTGAAATTTAGTAACTCATCCTAGTAGGTAAAAGGATTATGGACCTCTGACTAGAGTCAGGAGGCATTTGGTATCTATAAAGCCAAAGAGATTGCACTTGAAGATCATGAACTTATTCCCTTATAGAGAGCTCTTAGCTCCTGAAGGAGTTCCACATACTCTTATGCTTCCCGTGAAGTACTAAGGGAGTCTTCCTGGGGTAGCTTGCTTTGGGCTGTTAGGATTTATTAATGTCCCCTTGAGTCAGTGGATAAGAATTTGCAGGCACTTATCCACATGGAAGAGATTTCTGCTATATATGTGACAAGTTTTTTTTTTCTTTATTTTATTCCAGTGACAAATTTACACATAAGTTTTCCAAGATTACATGATTCATGTTATCTATTTCCCCTCTTTCCTCTCCCCTCCAGAGTTGATAATCTATTCCACTGGGTTATACATACATTATCTATGTGACAGGATTTTTTAAGCTATCAGAATATTTATTTGGCCTCCATTTCTTCAAAAGTACAGTGCAGAGAATTCCTGGGTTTGGATGTTGCCTTGTTGTAGTGAAAGGAATGCAATAAACTGGACTAGGCACAAGGGAACTAAGATTTAATCCAGGGTATCTCCAAATCTGTGGAACAGTGATATGTACATATAAGAGCATTACTGTATCCACAAGAGAATGTCAATATATTAGTGCTTTAATATATTGGTGAAGAAGAGATATTTTGGCATTCTGAAAGATCCCATCATATGAGAACTCTCTTTGACTCCTCACAATTATTTATAAACATTGATAAGGTCTCTGTGGTAGAGGAGAAAGAGAACTGACTTTGTATTCAGAGGACTGAAATTTAATTTAATTTAGTATCTGCCTTGGACACTAAGTGGCAAGTCAATGAACACTTATTAAACACTTTTCATGAGCCACACTGTGTGCTAAGTCCACTAACTGTGTGACTTTGGACAAGTCACTTGACCTAGCTGTGCCAGATGTTTCTTTATCTGCTAAATGACAGAACTGGACTAGATGGCCTCTAAAATCCCATCCAATCTGTGATCTCACATTCACAAAACTGTAAAGGGTTATCTATCTAGGTGAGACAATATATGGAGCACTGGACTTGGAGTCAGGAAGAATTTCATTCAAATCTAAGATACTTTATAGCTATGTGACCCTGGGTGAGTAATTTAATCTCTTTGAGTCTGTTTCCTCATCAGAAAAAGTGATGAGTTTGGATTTAATGGTTTCTAGAGTTCTATCTCGGCTTAAACCTATGTTTCTCTGATATATTTGTCCTGACAGATGGGATCTGCCCAAATTTGGAGGATTATTTAGGGTCATTCAAACAGGAGAGAAATCAGCAAAAGATGTAAAATTTTAAGGAGTCCTTGCCAAATAGGAATCAGTCCCCCTCCTTTACTCTACCACTCAAAGTTATCCAAGGTTTTAGAATATCAGAGAAGTGGCTTCTAATGGTTGAGTATTTTGTTTGATCTGCTTAAGCTTCGCTCAGAGGCAAGTAGTGTGCTAATTGCTTCACCTGGCTTTTAATAGTTCTGAAGAAAATATATGTATTTGGGAAAGTTATACCAGTCCATTTGGAAAATGAACAGGTATTTTGGTTGAAATATCTTACCTGTATGGCTCAGTCACAAGCTGTTCTTTCCCCTCTTTAGATATGGCGATTACTTGGCTAAGAAGGACCCCAAGGAATATATTTTCTGAAAGGTAGAGTCTTCAGTCTTTTTTTCTTTACCTCACCAAAAGTCATAAGACTCACCATGATAGGTTTATAATGTCAAGAGCTACAGACCCAAAGAGATATTTAAAACTAAACAAAAAAATAGATGAATTTGACTCACAAAATTGGGAATCCAACTAAATGTAGCAAGAATTAGTCTGATATTGTCACATGTTGTTAAGAGTCTTTAAATTTATGTTGCCACATTGAAAAGCAGCCAAACCCTCCTCCAACCATTAGGTGCTTGACTACATATAAAGGGATTTACAAAAGCATTTTTCTGACAAGAAGCAATGAAGGGGTTCAGTGGGATTAAGAGAACATGGCATTGCTTAGCACCTAGCTTCTGTTCTTATTCCTGATATAAATTTCCTGTAGCTCATTAAAAGAAAAAGAAAGCATAGGTGAAAAACAATATCTGACTGCAGCAAAAAGGAGGTTGACCCTTGAAAGGATTTTATAGTTTGTATTTAATATGGGCTGTTGGCCATTTCTGTCTCAGCCAAAGTTCCCATTGTCATTTTGTCAATATTCAAAATAGGATTTTCTTACCCATGGTCACCTGCTCTTTGGAGAGATGAAGGAGTGTGTGGATGGCCAAGGCCAAGAATAAACTTGTGACTCTTGGAGACGTTGGCCTCTAGTGGGGAAAGAAGGTGCTTGGAAAGTAAAAAACAGAGTGTAAAGGGCTGAATGAGGAACAGAACAACCTGAGTTTGAATTCTGTCCCAGACACTAGTGGTGAGACTCTGGGCACTTAGGAACAGGGATTTTACCAGATCCTCATCTGTCAAATAGGGATTATAACAGGCGCTTTGCTTATTTAGGAGAATCTAGTTTTATTGGGAGAATTAGATAACTGAACATTATTATGGTGCTTTGGAAATCATAAAATGCCATTTAAGTGCTCACTGTTGCTAATATCAAATGCTATAATGATTCCAAAGAATTTTACAAACCTTAAGGTGCCATAGAAATGAGATTATTATTATTATATGTCCCAAGAATCATCCCTAGCAACAGTATATTTGATAAAGAGGGCCCTGAACTCTGAAGTGAAAAAAACTCAAAATCTTCACTAAATGATTAATTTTTAAGTCAACATGTTATAGCAAAATGAACCCAAGGATGGGAATCAAGAGAATTGGGGTTCTAGTCTCAGCTTTATTACCAGTCATTTTACTCTTTAACCCTCAATTTCCTTCACTATAAAAAGGAGACAGTAATCCTTATACTATGGCACAGTAGAAAGAATGCTGGGTCTAGAGTAATGAAGACCTTGTTCAAACCCAGTCTCAGATACTTTCTGGCTTTTTGACCCTGGAAAGGTCACTTAAACTTCTGTCTCAGTTTCCTTATCTGTAAAATGAAGTAAATGACAACACCTACCTCCCAGGGTTGTTACAAGGATCCGATGAGACAAAGATAGTAAAATGCTTAGCATAGTGCCAGGCAAAGGGTAAGTGCTACCGAAATGTTAGTTATTAATATCAGGGAAACTAGGCAGCCCAATGGACAGAATGCCAACCTGAAGTCTGGAAAACCAGGCACTCAGTGACTGTGTAGCCCTTGTCAAGTCACTGAACCCAATTTACCTCAGTTTCCTCATCTGTAAAATAATCTGGAGAAGAAAATGTCAAAGTACTCTAATATCTTTGCCTAGAAAACCCAAATGGGGTCACAAAGAGCTGACACAACCAAAAAACAACAAAAGCTATTGTTTTTATTACTGTTATGCTAGTTTCTTCACAAAATTGTTGTGTAAAAATTGTACCTAAAATAGTACCTAAAAATGATCTCCAAGTAAAATTCCTCTCTTACCCCAGACAAAGTCATTCAATCTTTCAGAACTCTGGCAACTCTTTAAAATTATGTTGCCCACCTCATATGGGTAGAGGAAGAATGCTCATCTGAGAGCTCTGTATATCAACAAAATCACAAGGCTAGTCCCTATTTTTTGCCTCTACCCTATGATTCATTCTTACAGCCTCTACTTCGAAAAACCCCTAGAAAACATACACTTTATAGGTCTCTTGTGTTCACTGTCATTCCTCTATTTTCTCTTCCCAACAATACTGTTAGCTTGTTGGGGTCTGAACTATGTTATCTCTCAAAGGTGAACTGGACTCCCTAACAAGAAGCCTTCCAGAAGAGATCAAATGAGTAATTGTCAGTTATATTATACATGGAATTTCTTTACAGATTGAACTGGATGGCTGCTGTAGTATTTCCTAAATCTGAGATTCCCAAGTCTTTGATTCTTCCATATGTCACACAATGGCAGACACCTAGGTGACTTTCAGGGCATTTTGTTTTGTTTTTGTAATACACATCTCCACCCTAAAAGTGTGGATTAGAAAACTGTTTAAAAATTAAAGTGAGTTTAGTTAATTTTGTTTAGAGAATTGTTTGAAAATGTGGTGACACTGGGATAACTGGATGCATAGTGAGATGTTTCTAAACCAAGCCTAGAAATTGTAGTCAGGGTTGGGGGACTTTGGGCTCTTAAGCAACAGGTATCCTCGGAATTTGGAAACATCAGAATGTGATCACCTCTAAATTAGGAGGTAACAAGATTGCACATGGTAGGAATAAGGCTAGCCTGCCCAAAGAAATTACTTTTAACATGTTGCTCACAAGATTACAATTTCTTTTTTTTAGGTACAGGAGAGGCTTTATTTTATTCTATAAAACAATGCAGAATTCCCAAGGTCTTGCAATAGTCTATAAATTATGCAAGTCTTTTCCAAGGACTCTAGGCAAGATAACAACTTCAACAGATGTCATTAAGG
Organism: Gracilinanus agilis; assembly: GCF_016433145.1. Classification (NCBI taxonomy): domain Eukaryota; kingdom Metazoa; phylum Chordata; class Mammalia; order Didelphimorphia; family Didelphidae; genus Gracilinanus; species Gracilinanus agilis. The sequence goes on from NC_058131.1 coordinate 634,124,984, forward strand.
AGTTATTTAGCTACTGGATCATATATATTCCAGACTCAGATCCACAAATCTATATGCCAGTCATCTTTAAGCTAACATTTTTACATTCAGCCTCCAACTCTAACTTAGAACACTAGCTCCCAACCTGGGCTTCTGATTAGTGAGCATTCATTGCAGTGATTCCCAAAGTGGGCGCTCCCGCCCCCTGGTGGGTGCTGCAGTGATCCAGGGGCACAGTGATGGCCACAGGTGCATTTATTTTTCCTATTAATTGCTATTAAAATTTTTAAAAAATTAATTTCCAGGGGCACAAAGTAATTATTTTTTCTGGAAAGGGGGCAGTAAGCCAAAAAAGTTTGGGAATCGCTGATTCATTGTATCTTGCTCAAACCCAGAACCATCCTCCTCCTCTTCCTCCTCTTTCTCCTCATCTTCCTCCTCCTCCTCCTTTTATTCTTCCCTCTCCTCCTCCTCCTCCTCCTCCTCCTACTACTACATCCAACTATCTTCATGCAATGCCACTACATGCATTCCTTTCTCTTTCTCTTCTTTCCCTATTATTTTTGAATTTTAGCTCTGAAAGCAGTAATCAAATCAATATTACCATTCCTGAAAAAGATTTGTCAATTTCCCTAACCCCCAATCACTTCCTAGAACCAAACCTTCCTCCATGGCCACCATTTATCTCTATTTGTTCTTTTTATTCTATTATGATTGTAAGCATCTTGAGGGCAAAACCTGTCTTGCTTGTTTGCACTTGTATTCCCAGTGCTTAGTACAATGCCTGGCACATACTAAGATTTAGCAATTAAGAAAAATATATTCATTAATGTAGAGGAATGTAATGATGAGTGGTAAGGGTTGTCCTTCCAAGAATAGAAAATTATGGTTTCCCTTAAGAAGAAATGATCAATTATTCCATTTGGACTACTCTTCCACAGTTTTCACAAGGGAATAAGTTAGATTTGCATTGAGCATTGGCTATAATACTAGGCTGGTAAGATATCAAAAGTGCCAGGAAAGCCTACTTACAGTGTCTCCTTTCCTACATTCCAACACCCCGTATAGTTTTAAAGAGGAGAACTAACTCAACAGATGTTAAAGGGACCATAATGTGGTCAAAAGATCACTGATTTCAGAGCTTGAGGATTTGAGTTCAAATTCTAACTTTTCTAAGTACTACCTGTGCGACTCTAAGTAAGTTATTTAATCCTTTAAGACATTAGTTTATTCATTCTTAAAATGTCTAGGTCTTATTAGATTCTTTATATCTATGAATCTGAGTCTAAAACACAAAAGGAGAATTTGACAGTGTTTTGTCTTTCTCAGATATCTGTATCTGGGCGACATAAGCATTCTGGTTAGTAGACAGATTTATTTTATGATGAAACACAGATGATTCTCTGGGATCTAGGGCAGTCAGAAGAAATACACTATAAGAATATAAAATGTCTTTTCCCCCAATTATATGCACATCAAACAGTATTTAAAGTATTAACTTGGCTTCACAGATACTTTTATATGGGGTAGGGAGTACTCTACATAGAGGGCATGAATTTTCCGATCTATGAAATTATTGAAGTCATATTGTAAAGCAGTAAACTGTAATATGGTCTAGGGTCTATTAATCAATAATTCAGCAAACACTTATTAAACATCTACTCTTTACTCAATATCTAGAGGTGATGTGGCATATTAGTCAGAATACTGAGTTTATAATCAGAAAAATTTGAATTCAAATCCAATCTCCAGGATTTAAAAGCTATGTGACCTGGACAAGTCATCTGTTTCAAACAACTTCCTGAAATCTATTTATTGAAGTTATTTCTTGTTATTATTCAGTTCTGTCCAACTCCTCGTGATCCCATGTACCATACTCTCTATAGGATTTTCTTGGCAAAGATACAGGAGTGGTTTGCCATTTCCTTCTCCAGTGGATTAAGGCGAACAGGTTAAGTGACTTTTCCAAGGTTATACAGCTGTTGTCTAGGGCTGGCTTTGAAATTATGCCTAACTGACTCCAAACCCAGCTCTCTAATCACTAAGCTATCTAGAAGCCTCATTAAAGTCACAGCTAGACTGTTTGGATTTTTAATAAGTGGAAGACTGAGTTTCCCCAATAAGAGTGTCACATGGCGACTCAAACATCAATAAAACATGGCAGACTTTTTTATAAGCGAGGCAGTGTGTTGGACACCACCAGGGATGCACACTTAGCTAAGAATTTGGTTACTATGAACCAGTTCTATAGAATTTAAATTTCAGGAAGGCTGGACAAAAACCAAGTAAGAAAAAAGCAACTAGTTTGGGGTGACCCCAACACAAATGCAAAAGCCACGTGAGGGCTGTGAAATTGCTATTAAAATTATTATTAAATTATTAAGAGTATTTATAATCATCTTAATTTAGGTAAGCTCATTTTTTATCATTTATTAATATTTATATTTTAGAAAAGTTAACATGGTTACATGATGTAAGCTTATTTTTTATGCAATAACCTGGGAAACAGAAGTGATCAAACAGAGCCTATAAGTAGTCCTGAGTCTGGCCTGATATACTGATGGCACCCTGTTCTCTCTGCTTTCTGCCATGCTAACAAGCAGTCTTGAGCTTCCTACCTTGAGACCTGTCCCTGGATAACTGGTACCTCCTTATAACAAGCAGTCCTGAGCTTCCAGCCTTGAGATACCCAACGGCCCCCTCACCCATTATCTCTTGTTTTTGGTTTAAATCAGTGGTTCCCAAACTTTTTTGGCCTACCAACCCCTTTCCAGAAAAAATATTACTTAGTCCCCTGGAAATTAATTTTTTTTTAATTTTAATAGCAATTGATAGGAAAGATAAATGTACCTTTGGCCATCACTGCCTCCATGGATCGCTGCAGCACCCACCAGGGGGCGGTAGCGCCCACTTTGGGAATCACTGTTTTAAATGCTTCAGTTCCCATATATACCAATGTCAGCCTAGTGCCCCAAAACCACCCATAAGGACTCTTTGATATTCCCTCAGTAAGCCAGATAAGCAATAGATTTACCGCTCTGCATGCATGCTGCTTTGCTCAATAAAAAGCTTTGTCATTTTTTTTCTTTGTGCCTCAGTTTACAGGGTCTTTCAGAATCAAGCTGCCTTCTTCTCTGATACTCTGGCAAGAATGGATCACTGTCTGGGAGCTAAGTAAGAGTTACTTTTACAAATATATGAAGAATTTGATTTTTTTTCTTTTCTTCCAGTATTTCATTTTCGCTTAAGCAATGCTCACTTGTCACATCTTAATAGAATAATGTTTCCCATAATACTAAATTTCATGCACAAATTATAAGATTTTGTTATTATAAGCTTTTTATTGAATGGTGAAATAGTAAATAGTTAAAAAAAAAAAGCTTAGTGGATAGAGTATTAGAACTGGATGCATAAAGATCTGAATTAGAATTCTGACTCTGATACTTAGAGTTCTCCTGGTGATGGTACTAACTTCTTAGACTTAAAAATCATGCTTTCTCTACTATTGGCTTACCTTGAAATTTCCTTCAACATCTGGCTATTCCTCCCCCTAGAAGAATCGATTATCACTGTGACATATTTCCTCTGGAATATCCATCCACAAGATTCTCCCTACTTCTTCAGTTGGCATCCTCCTGGACCATTTATGTTTAAGAAAGGCTCAGGTAGGCTTGCCTTCATTCCCTTCTCTGTCCTGTTTCAACATCTGTAAAATGGGGATAAGTTTTATTATTATTTTTGTATAAAACTCAGTTACTTTTATAATACCTTGAAATTTCCAGTATCACCTAAACAAAGGTCTCTTAGACTGTAGTCCATGAGCTTTTAAAAAAAGTATTCTGATAGCTGTTTTCAATAGAATTAGGGTTTTTTTTGTAATCTTGTGTGTTTTTATCTTTATTTAGAAAAAATATTCGGAGGAGTCCACAGGTTCAACCAGAGGGTTTCAAAATACAGAAAAAGATTAATCACTCCATTAGATTCTAATGGAAAGAACTATGAACTTATATGCAGAAGCCTTGAGTTCAAATCCCAGTTTTACTTCTTACTATGTGAACTTGAATAATTTGTTCGATCTTTTTGGTCTTTTTTTAAAATTGTAAAATGAAATAACTACTTTCATTATCTATCTCATATGATAATTGTGAAAATAAATTGAGATAATATGAATAAAACCCTTTGGGGCAGTTGACTGTGCAAGTTTGGGGCTAGTATAACACAGAATACATTTTCTCCTATTTCACAGAGAATCTCTTCTCCCAGTTCCTCTAAGACTCTTAAATTGTTGCTGTTTGGGGACAAAGAATGAGTTAATAATGTCCGTGTGCCTAAATCAATTTCAGACTAAAGGATTTTTCTATGACTAGGGTGGATGGGGAGCATTGTAGCTAACATCAAATTCTGGATTATTATGTCTTATCTATGTTGATTCCATGTGTGTGTGTGTGTGTGTTTGTGTGTGTGTTTATTCAGAACTCCTGCTTCCAACACTTCAGTTTTCTCTGAATTTCTGTTGTAAATGGCATCAACTATTTAATTACTTGCCATCACCTTACTGGCATTGCTTTACAACTTTTAGTGGCATTTTAAGACACGCCCTGGTATTTTATAGGATATGACTTGTCCCCACTCCAAAGAGAGGTTGTAATTATTCAGGATGTGCAGTGTCTCTTCTCATTTCATTTGACTAGGAACATCCATGATTAGGCTATCAATATCCCATTCAGGGTACATTAAATTGTGTTCCTGGGGAAGAGCTATTTAGAGGGTCAAATATCCAATTAAGATCTTGTCTGCCCTAAAGAAGGATGTTGTTTACTTGCCTCCTACGAGGCACACTCCAGATGGAATCTGAGGATTTACAAGAGATGAACTCTCGACCAAATTCATTTCTTCAGGACTGATGTTCAGTGACCTTGTAAGCTTGAAAACATTCAATAAACACCTGTTATTTTGTTTTTGAAGTCCCCAAAGATTTATAATCCTGCTAACTGATGTCCATCCAACCTCAAAAAAAAAGTCAAAGAGGGATAATCTCAATAATATTTTCTCCCGAAACATTTGGAATGGGTAATTACTTTCACACCAGGCGTTTCTAGAAAATGAAATGATAAATGGGATATTTAAATTCCTCTTGTCCCTGGAGGTTCCTGAGCTTTAGAAAATCTCTTTAAAAAGTTTATGCCTTTTTTCTACAATTTTAATAACTCTATTAAGGTTTTGGCTATTTTCAGCATCTAACTGCAAAGATTTGGTTGTGGAATGCTTTTTTTTGGATATCAACTAGAAGGAAATATCTCTTTTAAAAATGTTTCATCTGGGGGCAGCTGGGTAGCTCAGTGGATTGAGAGTCAGGCCTAGAGACAGGAGGTCCTAGGTTCAAATCCGGCTTCAGATACTTCCCAGCTGTGTGACCCTGGGCAAGTCACTTGACCCCCATTGCCTACCCTTACCACTCTTCCACCTATAAGTCAATACACAGAACTTAAGGGTTTAAAAAATAAAAAAATAAATAAAAATGTTTCATCTTTTCCATAATATAAAGTCCAAATAAGTCTCACTTGGGCAAATAAAAAATGAGCAAAGATATGTGGAAAGAATCTTGAAAGATTTTAGGTAAGGGGCAGTTTAAAAAAGGGGGGGAGGAATTATTGTTTATAGCTTTCCAGTGAAAAGTTACAAGAATAATGGAAATATACTAAATCCTCAAACATGTCTTGAACATATTTGTATGTAATATTTCAAAGTTTTTAAATGCTCATTTCTGCAATTTAATGAATAGATTTGATTCTAAGTGAGTAAACTATATGTCAGAAATGTTTAAACTAGGGACTATGGACTAGATTTAAAACAACATACATACATTACATATACATACGTGTATATATAGAAATATCTATACATTTGATTACTATTGGTTTCCTATGCAAATTTATATATCTATTTTTCTGCATTTAATGATGATATTCTGAGAAAGCATCTATCAGCTTCACCAGATAGCCAAAGGGGTCTATGTCATGAAGTTAAGAATTCTTATTCTATATTCAACTACTTAAAATCTTAGGACATGATTTCATTATCTGTAAAGTATAAGACATTAAAAATCTCCCAATAAGCAAATTGTGAAGAGTTTATACTCTTTGATTGCAGGGGTTATCTGCCCATTACTTATGATTCTTTATCATGTACAGGGCTAAGCATATAAGTATATAACAACATACAATAAGTTTGTAATGTGCTCAATAGGCATTTGTTGAATCAAAAGGAATGAAGATGAGTGAGTGACTCATCTTTAGGATTCCTCTGGATTTTATAGTAATTAATAGAGAGCTTTATAGTTCATAAAGTGTTGCCCCCAACACTTCTGAGGAGGGTTGTCTGTATAATTGTAGATAAGTTGCTTTATCCTCCAAATCTCACCTTTCTTGTCATTTAAAATAATGAATCAAAATGTCTTCATTTAGAACTCACCATAGGTCAAACACTGTGCCAAGTAACAGGGATACAAGTACAAAGAATGAAACAATCCTTACTCTCAGGAATGTTTAATGGAGGAGACAACAAGTACATACAAAAATATAACGAATATAAAATTAATTAATAAATACAAATAAATGCAAAGTGGATAAACATAAGGTGTTTCAGGAGGAAGAATACTAGTAGTTGCAGGTATTAGAAAAAGCTTCATTCAGGAAATGGTGCTTGAATTACATCCTGAAAGAAGAGAATCCTTATATAAAGAAGAAGTGCATTCCAAGTATGGGGGATGGCCAGAGCAAAGACATAGTGTAAACAGGACATAGAATGTCATGTGGGAGGAATGGAGAGAAGGCTATATTGGCTGGATCACAAAGTATGGAGGGAGAATGATGTCCAAAAAAGATAGGTTGGGGTCAGGATGTATAGGATTTTAAAAGATAAGCAGAAGAGTTTTTGTTTTATTCTAGAAACAAGAAGAATAGAGGAGTCAAAATGTGAGATCTGTGAGAATCAGTCCCACTCTGTGGCATCTCTGTCTGAGACTGTATTGAGAGCACAATCACTTACAAACAAAAAGTCCTGCTGCAACCCCTTCTCTACTTTGGACTTGGATTGTAGTCTTTTCAAGTTAAACTGTTTACCATCATAGTGGAAGACGATTTTGACACTGCTTTCATCCTTGGAGAAGGCATCCGATGACATCAAGGAAAACATCATGCAGAAGAAAAAGCCTGGGAGCAAGCACACAACCCTCCTTCATTCTCTTGGTAACTAGGAAAGCAAGAGAGCATCATCCTTCATTTAGAATTCAGGTGAGCATGTCATGGTTAAACAATTCTGATGAACTTCTCCAGGCAACCAAACTTCCCCATAATCTTCCACAGGCCCTCACAACTAAAAGTATCATTGGCTTTGGTCAGACTGACATATGTTATGCACAGACCTCTATGAGGCTCCTAGAATTTCTCCTGGAGCTGTTGGGCAGCAAAGGCCTTGTTGACAAGGCTCTTTCTAAAGCCATGCTGACTCTTGGGCAAGTAACCATGTTCCAGATGAAGGAACAGCCAATTAAGGAGGACTTTGGCAAGAATCTTGCCAGCCATGACTAGAAAATAGATTCTTTCTGTCACACAATAGCCCGTTTCCTTCTCCATGGATGCATCCTTAAGGTCCTAGGGGGATGACTTCCTCTTGCCATGTAATCCAGAAGATTTCAAACCTTCTCTATGAGTAATAAACATCCTCTCCCTTATAGATCTTTACTGGGATGGAATCAGTGCCAGGTACTTTGCCACTCAAGAAAAGTCTGATGATTGCATTCAGTACTTCTCCTTTTGTTGGAGGTTCAACTAGAATGGAACTGATTTTATGGCATATGATCAATGACTTCAGTATTGATTGATGATGATCTGCTAAGGGACACTATAGAAGTGTTCAGCCCTATTCTCTGGGATCATGTCTTTGGCACTGATCAGTGTGATTCCACCAGCATTAAGTAATCAAGATGCACCAGAGATCTTTGGCCCAAAAATGGGTTTCAGGGTCTCATAGAATCTCTTGGGATTACTACTAATAGCATAGCACTGAAGATCATCTGCCTTTTTTCTGAGCCAAGAATCCTGTATCTCTCTAAGCTTCACTTAAACTTTACTTTTAAAGGAGCTAAATGCTGCCTTCTAGGAGACAGAGGAGTTATCCTGCTGATAAACCCTGTTGAGTTCTTGTTTCTTCTTCAGCAGCTTCTGAATTTCCCCATCATTTTTGTTGAACCAATCCTGATATTTGTAAGTGTTCTGGCCCAGATAATCAAATGCAGTGCAGTACATCAAGTCTCTGAATATTATCCAGTCCTCTTCTGCCCCACTATTGCTGCCTGTATAGCTGACTCAGCTTTCCCCCCCAGGTCAGCAATAAATTGTTCATGCAGGGAAAAACACTTAAACCTGTTGACATTTAGTCTCTTAATAGTAGTCTTGCCTTGAGGCCACCACTTTTGCTGAAAATGAAACCACTTCCACTTGAATTGTCTCAGGAAGATCATGAAGGTTACCTGGCATGATAAGTTAGTGGATACTGAGATCATCTCTAAATTGGAAGTACTAAGCATTCAAATTCTATCACAATGAGTGAAACTCTGATGGGTGGGCCAAATGTCAGAAGCATGCTTATCCAAAAGAATATTATAAGGAGAACTTGCCCAAGGATAACTTACACCTGGTAGTCAGAAGAAGCAGTATAAGTATACTCTTTTGGTATCTCTGAAGAACTTCAACATTGACTGAGACACGGGAAACACCAACACAGGATCACCCAGCATGGCATGCCTGTATCAAAAATGCTCTACTCCAGGAGCAAAGTGGATTCATAGAAATACAATGGAAACATGAGTTGCATAAATCCATAGCCATCTACACCCTAAGTGTTATAACTAACTCCTTATTCCCAATATATGGTAGTATCTTCTGAATTCCATATTGACTGATCAGTCATAGCCAAACACATCGTACACTAACCCCAGCATTGTGATAGCGCTGGTCTTTGTGGAAAATGAAGAATGAACAACAAGGAAAATTACTTCAACTACATGTGAGTGATTTGAAGTAGAGAGACCAGTCAGGAGGCTGTTATAACAAAGGCAATAGGTGAAGAGGGACTGAAGGAAAGTGATAGCTATGTGAGGAGAGAGAAGGTGTGGAAGGAGAGAAATATCCTGAATGAAAAAAAAGATAAGATTTGACAATTGGTTGAGAGAGAGATGAGTCCAGGATGAAGGTCACATGATGAATTTTGAAAACTGGGAGAATGGTAGTGTCTTAGGCATAAGTAAGGAAATCTATAAAAGAAGTTTTAGGGGAGAGATAATGAGTTCCCCTTTAGATGTGTTGACATTAAGAAGTCTCTGGAACATCTTTTTAAGAGATACATATTTTTCTTACAGAGTTGCTATGAGGTTCAAATAAGAAAATAAATGTAAAGCACCTCAAAAACTAGGAAAAATGTAAATTAATGTCCATTATTCATTACTTTCCTTGGGGGAGGTGGGAAGGCTGGTTCTCCCAAACTCACCTAGGCTGGAAGCATAGCAACTATTGAACAACCAAATCCCAATTTGATCATGAAAGCTTTAGAGTGCTTTGTTTCTGTTCTGAGTCTGGGTGTCCTTATCTCCCAAGGACTCTTGGCCTTGGTGTAAGACTGAGAACAGAACCTTGATTGGCTTTATTCCTTCTGAAATTCAGAATTTGAACACTCCAACCAGCTACAACCTCTCCATTGGGGATTACAAGTATGTACCACCACCTCTGGCTGACTTCATTTACAGCTGAGGAAACTAAAGCTTAGGCAATTAAGTGACTTTCTTAAGGAAAAAAATAGGTAGTTCAGGAGCCAAGACACATCTCAAGTTGATGTGTTCTAAGGCCAAAACTCTTTTAACCATATCATGCTGCTATAGGATTTATTGCATGAAATCCAGCTAGAATTTGCTATGATAATATCCATAACTTTCTTCTTAGAACAGTAGATTAGAGAAAATATATTAATGGTCACAAAAGACAACATGATTTCTTCCATTATAATACAATGGAATGACATGGAAATTATTACCAAATTAAGATTAACCACTTTAGCCACCTTCACATTTAAAAAAGCCAAAAGATTTTAATACCCCCAGAAATTGAACCTTAATGAATGAAATTAAAATTATTTATTAAACTCTTACTAAAAGCAAATCATAATAGCATTTATGTAGCACTTTAAGATTTGCAAACTGCTTTATAAACATTATCTTATTTTATCCTCACAACCACAATGAAAAAGTCATTGTTATCCTCATATTGCAGTGAGGAAACTGAGGCAGATAGAGGTTAAATTGGCATGGGCATTATACCTCCAGAAACTCTGGGAAATTCCTTTGCTCCTTTAGGCCCTCAACTCCCAACCCAAAACATCTGACCTAGAAGATTAGCCTCCTTTGATTGTCCCATTGATTTGAGATGGTCAAAGAGACACACCTCATTCATCTGTCCTCCAAAGCAGCCAACCTCCTCCCAACCCCTAGCTCCAGAGTCATGTCTCCACTGTTGTAAAGAGTATAAAATCCCCAGAATTTATGTCCTCTGGAGGACAGACAGCTTTTCCATCCATGCTGTCCTCCCAAGGAGCAGCTTTCCACCCATGTTGTTCCACTGAGGAGGCAGACTTCCACCTATGTTGTCCTCCTGGCCAAATTCAACATTACCTTCTAAATTTCTCTTTTTATTTTTAAACTAAGTTTTGGAGTCTTGCATTCTTGCAAAAGATACCCTTCCTGAACCCCAGGGGCTCACCTCTGCACCCCACAACCAAATAACTTGCCTAGAGTCACATAGTTAGTAAAAACCTGGTATTGGCTTTGAATTCAGGTCTTCCTCATCCTGGCCAAGAGTCCTATGTACTATAAAACCTAATTATAAATATGCATTGCACATGTACATTTCTGAACAGATATCACACATATGCATGTGTGCATGTACATGCATACATACATATACACATGCACACACATCAATGTCAAGAAAGCCCATGGAATGAGCTCAGGGAATAACTGCAGTGGCATGAAATCAATGCCTCTTATCCCAGAAGAAGAGGTGGTGAGCTCATCTAGCCCATTAAGATCCAACTCTCTCATTTTACAGCCCATGACACTGAGGCTCTGAAAAGCTACAAGACTGGTTGCCCACTTAGTAAGTAGCAGAGCTGGGATTGAGCCTAGGTCATTTGACAACTAAGGTTGATTCTCTTTACACTAAACTTGAATCAGTGGTCTTCCTCAGAAATATCTCAAATCTGTTGGGTAGCTCAGTGGATTGAGAGCCAGACCTAGAGACAGGAAGTCTTGGGTTCAAATCTGGCCTCAGACACCTCCCAGCTGTGTGATCCTGGGCGAGTCACTTAATCCCCATTGCCCACCCTTAACACTCTTCTGCCTTGGAGCTAATACATAAATATTGTGTCTAAGGTGGAAGGTAAGGGTTTTGAAAAAAAAAAATATCTCAAGTCTGCAGCATAACCTAATAAAACAAAAATTTAGGAGTATACCATTATAGAGGGTACCTTGGACTGTGCCATGCATTTCCAAGAGTATGTCCTTGAGCCTCTGTGTCATCTCTCTCAATGATCTTATCAGCTCTTGATGGATTCAATTACATTCTATCCAGCTCATTCTCAGATCTATTTATCTAGCCTTAATCTCTATTCTGACCTTTACTCTCTCACCAACTGCCTTTTGGGCATCTTGACCTATTTGCCTCATAAAAACTCAACCTAAGTCAAAAACAGAACTATATCTTCCCTACCACCATGACCACCAAATAAAAAAAAAAAAATCTTCTCATCTTCTCGACTTTGCAGTTTTAATCAAGGATACCTCTAGGCTCCCAGTCCTCCAGGTTTACAACCGACATGTCACCCTTGACTCCTCATATGCACTCATTCCACATACTCAATCTGTTATCATTTCTACCCTTGCAAAATTTCTTACATATTTCCTCTTCTCTCCATTCACATCACCACCCTAGTATAGATCCTGATTTCCTGATACTTATACTACTGGAATAGCTTTTTGATTGTATCCTTATCCCATGGCTTTCTACTCTAGTCCATCCTCTACTCAGTAGCATAAACAATTTTTGTATAGAGCAGGTCTATCTGTGTCACAGCTTCTTCATTCAATAAATTCCAGTGGTTCCCTATTATCTCAAAGATCAAAGATGTATCTAACTTTTAAAGTCTTTCACAACCTGAACCCTACAGTGTTCCTCCTCTCCTCCATGTACTTTAAAATCTAGCAGCCGCTGCCTTCTCTCAGTCCCAAGCACACAACACTCCATTTCTCCATTCTGTGATATTTCTCTGGCTATCCTCCAAGCTTAGCATGTTCGCATGTACTCCTTCCTCCTTTCTGCCTCCTGGACTCCTTGGCTTTCTTAAAGACTCAATCTTTCACGAAAGACCTTCTTTCTGGGTATCCTCCTACTGCTAGTGCCTTCCCATTGTTTTATATATATACACATACACTATAGAGAGAGTTGTTTTTATGCTATCTCTCTACTAGAAGGTGAATTCCCTAAAGGCAAATATCTCTTTTCTTTTTTATCCTTTCTTTTCCTCACCTTTCTTTTCTTTTCTTTTTATTCCTAACACTTAGGATAGTGCCTAGCACATAGTAAGTGCTTTTAAAATGCTTGGTGCTGTTTTCGAAGGGATAAGAAGGAGGAGGACGTGAAGACAGAGGAGGAGAAATTTCTAGATGAGAAAATTAAAGCCTTGAGAGGTAAAACTCAGGACCATGATTAATGTCAGACTTTTCTACTCTACCATATTTTTGATCATTAAGAGGAACTAAATGCTGTTTGAACTAACTTTGATAATTATTAAACTAATATCACACATCCATTTTTATTCTCAGAATATTGGGTTCTACAAGACCCATAGGCTATTTGGGAAGTCTTGGGATGTCTTTCAAAAGAGACAAAGACTAATCACTATGTCTGCTTCACTCAAAAGTTTAGAGCATCATAGTATCTATCACTCTGGTGAGGTTATTAGGCTGTAGGTACAATTCCCATGGACCCCCATTAGTTTTCCTGTTCTACATGGTGATAAAGAGAATTGCCCCAATTTCACAAATGCATGCAGTTTCTCACAGGGGAACCCACTGAGTGTCAATAGAGCAATACAAATTCATTTCAAGTATTGGAATTCAACTCAAAGAATCTGTCTTACTGATGAAAGGCCAGAAGTCTTATCTTTGTATTTGAATATATTTATTTTCAAATTTTGAAATTGAAAACACCTAGCAATATATATTGACTTTCTTTTATCTCTATCTTCCATATGATATCCTTTCCGCCAAAAATATCACTCCTGTGGGTTCCAAGGTTATCTTAACATCCATTTTGCAATCTGTTTCATCCTCACCATTTCTATGAGATCTTCCCTATTTGTCTTCCCATATCATTTATTATGTATATTGTACAACTCTGCCCAAAGATATTGTTTATATTCTAGTTTTTGTTTGCTTTAAATTTATATCATCTTCCTCTGAATAAGATCCATTATCTATACTGTTATTTGAAATGTCTTTTTCCTAATATACCTAGCTCAATGTTTTTACATAGTAGGTACTCTAGTAAATCTTTGTTGGTCATTTGATTAACTTGCCTTTCATGGTCATTCCATGTAATGTTGTTTACCAATATTTGTCCAAAGTATCCTTGAGTCTAGAACTGATTGATTTCAGAAAAGAGAATAGATAGCATGGGGAGAAATAAAAAATTACAGGTCATACAATTCTGAAGGACTTATTAGAAAGGATGCTATCCACATCCTGAAAGGACTATGGGAGTAGAAACAGGGAAGAAAAACATTTGTTTAATCACATGGTTTGATGGGAATATGATTAAGGATGTAGTCTCTAACAATCACCCTAGTGCAAATATTAATAATATGGAAATAGGTCTTGATCAATGATACATGTAAAACCCAATTTAATTGTTTGTTGGCTATGGGTGGGGGGAAGTAGGAAGGGAGGGGAAGAACATGAATCATGTAACCATGGAAAAATATTCTAAATTAAATAAATAAATCTTGACAGTTTTTCTGAAAAAAAATTACAAGTCATAATTAACATGGGAAATTATCAGTGAGGAGTAGAATTTGTCCTGAGAACAAAGAAAGGACAAATAAAAGGTATCAGAAAATTGTAAAAAAACAAAAACAAAAACAAAATCTAAGCAAGCTTAGTATGTATAATTAATGGACAGTTTGCCACATGTGCCTGTGCACACCTAAGAGCAATGATGATGAGGAAGAAATATAGATTATTTGAGTTTACCTGACCTATATCATTTTGCTTCATTCTCAAGATGTTTCTTAATTGCTCTATTGATGTAATCACTAAAATTGTATTTTTAATTTACTTTAATTTAAGATTTAGAAATAGTACTTTTCTTCTTATGGTTGAGTTGGCAAATCATTTAACCTGTCTTCGTTTATAAAATGAGAGAGTTGGAATAAATCTTTCCAATTCTATGATTCTAAATTGGCTTATTCAAAAGAATGTTGGACTGGAACTCAAGTGATCTGAGATGCTAGTTCTATTTAGCTTTGTGACCTTGAACAATCTCTTGACCTTTGAATCTCAATTCCTTCATTTATCAAATGAATGGATCATACTTGATGATATCTAAGGATCCTCCTAGCTCTAATGTTCTGTGCTTGATTCTATGAGTCAAGCACTGATATTGCACCATAAAGTGCAAGGAAGAAACGTTCTTCATGAGAGTAGAACAAGTATAAGAGTTTAACTTGCAGGAGCATTTTTCATAGGAGGTTATGTTGGAAAAAACTGTTACCCAAATTCTGAATTTTTCTGGCTACAAAAACCTTCTTTTTTGTAGTGAAACATAGTTCTTGGCACATATGACTAGACAAGGTATATCAAAAGTTTTAATAGTTTAAAACTGTACTAATACTTTCATAGTGGGATTTATGAACCAGAGATAACTACACAATTGTAAGTGGTAGCTAGATTAGAGGGCCATGTGAAATTATAGGGTAGGTGTGTGATAGCAATGGGTTTACTGCCTCTCACTGTAGGGTAGGAAATCAAGGAAGTTTTCATGGAGAAGGTAGCATTTGAATTAGTCTTTAAATGTTAAATAGGAATTCAAAAGGTGAAAGAAAAGAGGGAGGGAATTCAAAGAATTGAATATTTAGGAAGGGAATACTATATAATAAGAATGGAAAAGTAAAATGGGGTCAGAAAGAATGTCAATGGAATTTGAACTTTAATCAATAGGCAACAAAGCAACTTTCAGAATATATTTGAGAATAAAGTTATATAACCAGCTAAGCCTCAGATTCTTATTACCTATTTGACCTTGGATAAAATTGAGTGGGGCTCAATTTCTTTATCTGTAAAAGAATCAGAAATCAGAGCAGTCAATAATAAAGAAACTACTGCTCCAAGCATCTAATTTTGATGTTCAATCATATCCAACTCTTTGTGGCTTTATTTAATATTACTTGGTAAAGATAATGGAGTAGTGTGCCATTTTCATCTCCAGCTCATTTTACAGATAAAGAAAGTGAGGCAAACAAGATGAAGTTGTGGAAGAGCTTTAAGGCAAAACCCTGGATCTGGACAACCCTTACCAAAAATGTCCAAAAACTAGGTTGAAAATAAAAACAGAAATTTATTAATTTCTAAGCCATGTTGAAAGATTGGGAGACAGGTGCAAGAGTAGTCACTGCCTCCTGGAGGAGATGGGTTCTAGGCTTCTTATACCTATAAGACCACAGAGGCTATGTGACCAGGAATAAGGAGGTGGGATGAGGTTAAGCAGAAGTGGGGAAATGTTTGTCACCTGACTGGGAATGGAGTGATGTTTTGTGTCCCAAAGATACAAGGGGGTGACGTGGAATAGTTTAGTGGATGAGACATATAAATCTGTGTCCATCTTAAAATATAGGGGAGAATCCAAAGAGAATATTTCTCTCAGAGGTCTTTCTTTATTGTGGGTCTCTGATGCTCAGGAGGGTCACCTTTTCCTTAGCACCACAAGAATACGAGGAAGGAAAGGAAATTTTCATGCTTTTCTTCTGATCTGGAACACTTCTGGAGTTTGGGGTGTCCAAAGAAAACCCAGGATCCCATGCCAAAGTGACTTGCCCAGGGTCACACAATTCATGCATATCTGAGGCCATATTTGAACTCAGGAAGAGGAGTCTTCCTGACTCTAGGTCCAGTACTTTATCCACTGTACCACCTACATGGGGAATTTTACATTTAGGGAATTAAGGACTGATTCACATGGAAAGCAAAGTCTCAAAGAATGATGGTGGGAAAAGGTAGGGAGAAGAAACTGCTTTCCAAATATTTAAGTCATTGAGAAAGTTGGGACAATGACACACTGGTGTCTTATATCTTTTCCATGCTATGAATTGTTTCAGGATTGGAACTATGCCTTTCATCTTTGTATCCCTAAAAAGTTAGCACGGTGTGCTTAAAATAGATTTTTGATAAATATGTATTCAATTGAATTCTACCAGGGCAACCACAAAAAGCTATTACATAAATGGGAGAACTTTAACTGGGCATTTGCCCTTTTTAATATTGAAACATCAGTAATTGGCACAAAAAGAAAACTTGACTATGTAAAACAAATATCTGCCTATTGAACCAAAGTGACCCTTCTCTGACTAGCTTGCAGTTTTCAGCATAGTTCATGCCTTTCTTATGGAAAATATGAATTTTCAAACAATTATTCAGCCAATAAATGCGAGCAGACATCTAGGACATCTCAGTGACTTAAAAAAAACAACAACAAAAACCCCTTACCTTCTGTCTTAGAACTAATATTTGGTCCAAGAAGAACAGTAAGTAATGGAGGTTAAGTGACTTGCCCAGGCTCACCCAGCATCCCTGTGACTCTTAAGTCACTTTGGAGTTGACTGGAGTTTTAGGTTGTTGTTGTCTTTTCAAATGCTATTCTCAGAGAAATCTTCTGGGCCTTTTTGAAGTCCCAGAGATGTAGAAACATAGTTGACTAAAGATGAAAGAACTTTTAACTCCAGACCAGTTCTTTCATGCTAGAGAGGAGAAATCTGGGGCTCAAAGCAGGAAAGAGACTTCATACAAGGTGACACAAGGAATTACTAGCAAAGTTTGGGCTAGAACCCAGGTCAGTAAACAATGAAGGAGGAAATTATTTTAAATGAGTATTTAAATGATGAGGACAGCTAAATGGTGAAGTAGATAGAGTGTAGGAACTAAAGTCAGAAAGATTCATTTTCCTAAGTTCAAATCTGACTTCTGACACTATTTGTGTGATCCTGGGCAAGTCACTTTAGTTTCTTTGCCTCAATTCCTCATGTGTAAAATGAGCTAAAGAAGGAAATGTCAAACCACTCCAGTATCTCTGCCAAGAAAACCCCAAATGGGATCATGAAAAGTCAAATATGACAGGAAAACGACTGAACAACAAATTTGAGTGATCTCTCCAACCTCGATCCCCATTTGTTTCTACTTGCCATGAAAGTGAATTCATCCCAAAGATTCCAATTATATTAAGTCTCCCAGAAAATGGATAAATATTTTGGAGACAAATTAAAAGAGATATGATCAAACTTGACAGTGATAAGAACACATACTTTAAAGAAAGAGCCAGAAGTCATTGACATGATTTAGAGTACTCAGGATGTCTAGCAGGAGCTTCTGGCAGAGAAAGAACATCAGATCTGTGACTAAGTCAAGGTGGCTGGGGCTTTGACTCAGAATAATGGCATCCAGTTATGCATTTCACCAGGGGAGAGAGGAGGAAGGGAGTCTTTCTCCACAGTGCTTTAGTTCCCAAATCTTAAGTCTTATGAAAATGATTTCCTCTGCCAGCCTGAGCTCACTCCCTATTTCCTTGCCCAAACCGTGGCTGCCAACTCTAGAGTTCTAGTTCCATAATATCACTCTAAACTACCTCCCCAGGCTCTGATTGAATGAGATCCTACATCTAATGGAAGGTGACCTATCCCCTCTACTGGCATATCTTCACCAGATTCAAGGCTGTTATCTGTGCTATTGTTATTTTGTCACATCTCCTACATCTTATTCTTTTTCTTTTTACCCCAGCAGGAAAAATACAAAAACAAAAAACTCCCAGTTATGGATCTGAAAGACAAAAGCCCCAGGTCAAGGAGAGTCTTTCTAGGAAAAACAAGTAACAAAGAAACCAAAGGATTGTTTATACTGGCTGTCAAATGATGACTAAATTGATAGAATAGCTCTGTCCTGCTAATATGAGCTATTGAGATGAATATTTCTGATTTAAAGGAGGAAAAGAAATTCAGCTCTGTCCTGCTTGAGTGCTGGACACTAATGAATCTTAATTTTAATCTCTCTTAAATCAGTATATAGATTTAGATTGAGGGAATTACTGAATTACGGCAACTGAAAGATAATGAAGAAACATCATGCATCTCTGTTCAATTTAACTCCTGCAGTGATGAATCATCTTTAAATGTATTAAGAGATGAGCCACAGGAAGGATTGATTTCCATAAATCTTAGGTTCTTAGTCAGGAAATCCATTCAAAAGGTATTTTATTGAGCACCTACTGTGTGTCTCCATTAAATAAAGATAAATAAGTTATAATTATCTGTTATCTTATATTTTTCTGGCCATTGGGTTTGAAGTTAACTGATAGTGTGGGAGAGGTAGGATGGGGAAGGATGCACATATACAAGAAGACACAAGACAAAATAGCAGACACTGACCTTGCTCTTTAAGGTTTACAAAGCACATTGCTTAATACTATCTTGTTTGAACCCCAATCTTGTGAGAGATTGCAACTATTTTACAATTAAGGAAAATGGAGCTCTGAATTGATTAAGCGACTTACCCATAGTCTCACACAGCACACACAATTGTCAGATGGAAGGATTCTTACTGAGAATCTCTCTGGAAAAGAAGTCTAGAGATCTTGACCATACAAGTACCTCCAAACATGCTGAGTTGCTCAGAGAGTTGTACCAGAGATAAGGCAAGAAAAGTCACTTCCAACCTAGGAAACCAGGAATAATTATAACTGGGTGGGTGTGGGGGGCTTGTACATATAAATATATATATGTAATATTTATAGAAAGACAAATTTAATATTTATACAAATACATATATATGCATTTACTTACACATATGCATGCACACATACACAAGTATATATTATTTTAAAAATTTTTAAACAAACGCTTGAAGTAGGAAAGGGTTCTTTAACTGTCTGACAGAATCCTTTGGCAGTCTGCTGAAGCCCCCTGGAAGGAACCCTTCTTAGAATAATGTTAGAGGCTAGTGAAAAAAAAAAGACATATTTTTCTTTCCCATCCAAATTCAAGGATGCTCTGAAATTTATCCATAGATACTGCAGTCAGTAGAACCTAGGTTAATAGTTACTGCCATAAACATGGAGACCAAGTTAATGGGAATATCATTTGACCATTATGGCTACTTTTTAATCTTTTTTTTAATTCAAAGATATTTATTTTCCCAGAAACATGTAATAATAATTTTCAGCAGACCTTTTCCAAAATTATAAGATGCAAACCTTCTCCCCTTCATCCCTTCCCTTCCCCTATTCAGAGATAGTAAACAATTTGGGCCATACATGTATTATCATGCAATATTCACTTCCAAATTGGTCATTGTAAGTGCACAGTCACACAAAACCAAAACCCCAAAATAAAACTATAAATACACTTCTTTGAAAGATAGTATGATCCCTACCCATATGACCCCAGCAGTGGTTTTTTTTTTCTGGAATTGGATAATATTCCCCATCATAGGTCTTTCAGAATTATCCCAGATCATTGCATTGCTGATAATAGACAAGTTTTCAAAGTTGATCATTGTAAAATATTGCTGTGACTATGTATAATGTTCTTCTAGTTCTGCTTATTTCATTCCACATATATTCATGGATATCTTTCCAGCTTTTCTGAATTCATCTTGGTAATCATTTATTATAGCACAATAGTATTCCATCACCAACATGTATCACATTTTTTGCAGCCATTTCCCAACTAACAGACATTCCTTCAATTTCCAATTCTTTACCACCAAAAAAAGAAATGCTATAAATATTTGGGTATAAAGGGATCCTTTCCTCTTTTATATGATCTCCTGGGTATAGAAACCCAACAGTGGTATTACAGGACCAAAGAGTATATACACAGTTTTTTAGCCCTTTGGGATAGTTCCAAATTACCTCCAGAGTATTTGGATCCATTCACAATTCCATCAACAATGCATTAGTGTCCCAATTTTGCCACATTCCTCTCCAACATTTATCACTTTCCTTTACTGTCATATTGGTCAGTCTGAAAAATGTGAGGCGGTACCTCAGTGCTGTTTTAATTTGCAGTTCTTCAATCAAGAATCATTTAGAATATTTTTTCATATGATTATTGATAACTTTGATTTCTTCACTTAAAAACTGCTTGTTCATATCTTTTGACCATTTGTCATTTAGAGAATGGCTTGTATTCTACTAAATTTGACTTAGTTCTCTATAAATTTGAGAAATTTGACCTTTATCAGAGAAATTTGGTTTTTTCCCAATTTGTTATTTTCCTTCTAGTCTTGGTTACATTCGTTTTGTTTGTATGAAAGCCTTTTAATTTATTATATATTAAAAATTATTAGTTTTAACATCTTGTAATGCTCTCTATCTCTTGTTTGGTCACAAATTCTTCCTTTCTCCATAGATTTGCCAAGTACACTATTCTGTGTTACCCTAATTTACTTATGGTATCACTCTTCATATCCAAATCATATGCCTATTTTAGACCTTATCTTGGTATAGAGCAGGGCTCGGCAACGTATGGCTCTCGAGTCATATCTGGCTCTTTCTGCAGGAGCCATGAAGTCAATTTTTTTCAGGCGCTGTTACAGGAGCGCTCACTGTGAGCACTGTGTGGCTCTCACAAAATTACATTTTTAAAAATGTGGTGTTTATGGCTCTCATGGCCAAAAAGGTTGCCGACCCCTGGTATAGAGTGTGAGATATTGATCTATTCATAATTTCTGCCATACTTTTTTTTTTTCAATTTTCCCAACAGTTTTTGTTAAACAGAAAGTTCTTATTTTTAAAAATTGGGGTCATTGGGTTTATCAAACACTAGGTTGCTGAGGTCATTTACCCTTGTATTTGTATATCTAATCTATTTCATTGACCTACCATTCTAATTCTTAGCTAGTACCAGACTGTTTTGATGATTACTTTTTTATAGTATAGTTTGAGATATGGTACTACTAGTTCACCTTCCTTGACATTTTTTTTCATTCATTAATGGTAAGGGATTATTTAAGCATTCTATTTCCTCTTTTTTAATCTGGGCAATTTATATTTTGTAAATATTCATCCATTTCACTTAGATTGTCAGTGTATTGGCATATAATTGGGCAAAATAGCTCCTGATGATTGATTTAATTTCCTCTTTATTAGCTGTAAGTTTACCCTTTTCAGTTTTTATACTGATTATTTGATTTTGTTCTTTCCTTTTTTTAATCTAGGTAACCAATGCTTTGTCTGTTTTGCTTGTTTTTCCATAAAACCAACCCCTAGTTTTATTTATTAGTGCAATAGTTCTCTTACTTTCAGTTTTATTAATTTCTCCTTTAATCTTTAAGATTTCCAATTTAGTCTTTAATAGAGGATTTTAAATTTATTCTTTTTCTAGTTTTTTTTAATTGCATGTCCAATTCATTGATCTGTTTTTTCCCCCTCTATTTTGTTGATATAAGGGTTTAGAGATATAAAACTTCCCCTAAGTCCTACTTTGGCTGTATCTCATAAATTTTATATGGTGTCTCCTCATTGCCATTCTCATTAATGAAATTATTGATTGTTTCTATAATTTGTTCTTTTACCCATCCTTTAGTATTAGATTATTTAGTTTCCAATTAATTTTTATTTGTCTTTTCATGGACCCTTATTGATTATAATTTTGTTGCATTATGATCTGAATTTTTATCCTCTAATAAATAGTCAGTTTTTATGTAAGTTCCATGTACTGCTGAAAAGAAGGTATCTTCCTTTATGTACCCATTCAATTTCATCCAGAAAGCTATTAAATGTAACTTTTCTAAACTTTTATTCATTTCCTCTACTTTTTTCTGTTTATTTTTTGATTTGATTTAACCAGATCTGAAAGGGAGACATTGAGGTTCCCCACTAACATAGTTTACTATCTAATTCTTCTTGAAGCTCATTTAATTTCTCCTTTAATTTGGAAACTATTCTATTTGATGCACATATGTTTAATATTAATACTACCTTATCTCTTTTTATCAGATCTATTTTTACTTTAGCTTTGTCTGAGATTGTGACTGCTATGCCTGCTTTCTTTTTACTTCAGATTATGCACAATAAATTCTGCTCTAGCCCTTTACCTTTACTCTCTGTATATCTCCTTGCCTCAAATGTGTTTCTTGTAAATAATGTATCATTGGATTCTGGTTTTTAATCCACTCTACTATCCATTTCCACTTTATGTGTGAGTTCATACCATTCACATTCACAATTATAATTACTGTCTATTCCCCACCATCTTATTTTCCCCTTTTGATTCTGCTCTTTCTCCTTCTCTCTTCATAGGTGTTTTGATTTTAATCACAATCCTTTATTTTGCCTCCCTTCTATTACTCCCCTTTTGTTTTATTCCCCTCCTAATACTCTGTAGGTAAGATAGGATTTACCCAAATGAATATGGTTGTTATTTCCTCTCTGAGCCAGTTATGATGCGATTTATGAAGAGATAATATTTAAGCACTGCCAGTGACCACCCTCATCCTCCCCTCCACTGTAATAGTTTTAATCACACCTCTTTAGGAGAGATAATTTACTCCATTCCACCTTTCCCTTAACTTTTCTCTCTGTACAATCCTTTTTTTCACATTTTGATTTTCTTTTGAATATCATATCATCCTAATCAACTTACTCCCACACTTTCTGTCTATATACAGTCCTTGTAAATGCTCTAATAGTAAAAATTTTTAAGAATTACAAATATCATTTTTCCATTTGGAATACATAGAGCTTAATTTTATTGAATGCTTTAAATTTTCTCTTTCTTATTTATTTTTTAGATTTCCCTTGGGTCTTATATTTGGGCATCAAATCTTCTCTTTAGGTCTTGTATTATCAACAAGAATGCTTAGGAATCTTATATTTAAATGACCATTTTTTTCCTTGAAAGAATACACTTAGTTTTCTTAGATAGTTGATTCTGTGTTGTAAACCTAGCTCTTTTGACTTCAAGAATATCATATTCCAAGTTTTCCAATGCTGTAAGATGGAGCCTGTTAAGTCCTGGGTAATCCTGATTGCAGCTCCATAGTATTTGAATTGTTTCTTTCTGGCTGCTCACGGTATTTTCTCCTTGTCCTGGGGGCTCTTGATTTTGGATATAATATTCTTTGGAGTTGTCATTTAGCCTTCAGGTAATCCAATAATTCTTAAATTGTCTCTCCTGGATCTATTTTCCATGTCAGTTGTTTTTTCAATGGGATATTTCATGCTTTATTCTGGTTATTTTTTTCATTCTTTTGATTTTTTTTCTTGTTTCTTGGTATCTCATGAAGTCATTAGCTTCTAGAAGGCCAATTTTAATTTTTACAGAATGATTTTCTTCCTTGAACTTTTGAACCTCTTTTTTTCATTTGGTCAAGTCTGCTATGACTTTTTTCATGCATTGTTTTCATTTCTCTTCCCCATTTTGCCTCTTTTAATTGATTTTTGAAATCTTTTTTGAGCTTTTCCAAAGCCTGAGACCAGTTCATATATTTCTTTGATGTTTTGTACATGTTTGCTTTATTTTCACTGACCCCTTCTCTGTGCCTTGATCTTGTCTCCATAAAAATCTTCTTTGGTTAGATTTTTTTCAATGTTTACTCATTTTTCTAGACTTTTTCTTGACTTCATTTTCATCTTGAAGGTGGGCTTTGTTCTCAGGGTAGAGGAGACACTCTATTAAATTTCATGTTTTCCTTGCTGCTACTCTTAGCTCTATTCTGAGTTTCAGCAAATTTCAATTCTTCAAAAGTGGTAAGATGGCCTACAGACTAGGAGCTCTAAAACCCACCTCTCACTGCTGATTCAATCACCCCCTGAGACTGCTGATAGCTTGCAGAGCTGGGAGCCCCATGAGCTATACTGTGTTGGGGTTCAGAGTCTAGCCTCAGCCTTTAGCAAGGGTTTTTGGTCACACTCTGGGCTTGATCAAGTCAACCACACTGTGGATTGCCTTGCCCTATGGCTTTTAACTTCACCTTCAGTCTGAGTGGTGTGATATTGGAAATTTGGGGACCCTCAAAATGATTTTGAGGTCCCTGATATAAACTTCCTGTGGACATTTAGAGGACTTGAAAACTACATTTCCCATGATTCCTCTTATGTAATACAGGTAGGCAGGAAGTGTGATTACATAGACAAAGGTATAAAGTCTCAGAACTTGATTGGGACTCGCTCTTTCCTATGAAGCGAAAGTGAAGATATGGCAGGCATTTTGAATTAGATCTTAGCATGCACGTGGCTTTCTTAATTACCAAAATGGATTACAATAAACCCTTAATATTTTAAAATATAACCTTCTATATAATTTTTATTATATTTTATTCATTTTTTAATATTTTATTTGTAATAGGGCTAGCTCTAGGCCTGTGTCTGGGCTCACATTGGCCAGTGCACTCTGGACTATCTTGCTCTGGAGCTTGGGGACTCACTTTGGGCTTATATAGACCAGATGTAGTGTGGACTGCCTGGTGCTCGGGTTTAAGTCCTTCCTTAAGTCCAAGCTTGGGCTGGGATTCCCAGCCTTATTCTGGACTGAACACAGATCAGATATATCA
Organism: Gracilinanus agilis; assembly: GCF_016433145.1. NCBI lineage: Eukaryota > Metazoa > Chordata > Mammalia > Didelphimorphia > Didelphidae > Gracilinanus > Gracilinanus agilis. Next base: position 634,149,882 of record NC_058131.1, read on the forward strand.
TGTGGACTGCCTTGAACTAGGATTCTGGTCCTTACTGCAGGCTTGGGCTGGGCTTGGGGTTGCATTGCTCTTAGTTTAGGCAGGGTCTCAGGGTCTGGACATTGGCTTAGGCTCTGATTCAGGACCTGGAACAGTTGATTTGGATTACTGTTGGCTTGTAGGTACTTCTTGGTGAGGCTTCTGCTGGCTGTATTCCCCTCTTACCCCAGTGAACCAGACCCCCACTGCTAACCTTTTAAGTTGTTCTCTGCATGAAAGTTGCTTTACTTCATCTCAGTATTGGTTCTTTCACTTCAGTATTCATTTTTGAAATGTTATTTTAAGGTTGGTTGGAGAGATTCTCATAGTACTATGTGCTTTCCCTGCTTCTACACTGCCATCTTGGAGTCCTTGGCATATTCTTGCCATCCCCCAAAAGTCCATCATGATTTCTACTTTTAAAAGGTAGATAATGCAGAGGATAGAGTGCTGGGCCTAGAGAAAGGAAGACTGGAATTCAAATTTTATCTCAGAAACTTACTAGATATGTGACTCTGGGCAAGTCACTTTTATTCTGTTTGTCTCAGTTTCCTCATCTGTAAAATGAGCTGGAGAAGGCCAACAATTCCAGCATGTTGTCCAAGAAAATCACAAATAATGTCACAAAGAGTTAGATAGGACTGAACAATAACTTGTAAAAGATATTTAAGGGTAGAGTATACCCACAAGGTTTCTTAAGTGGGCAAGAATCATATAAGAAATGTTAGCAGGTCCTTAGTTATAGAAGGACTCTTTTTTTTTTCTTGTTTCAGACTGAATGCAAATAACAAATAGAATAGATGACTTGATTACACTACAAATCCTGGATGCACCAACCTACTCTGGGAGAGCAGTTCTTTTCCTTCTAAACAGGAACCAGGTATTGTCAGAGGAGCTGCCTAATCCTGAAAGCCTATTGAGTAAAAGATATATGATTGACAAGATGGAATAGCACTAATCTCACTATTGTGTTCTCATTCCTTCTCCCCCTGTCAAAACAAAGACATTTATGTTCCTGGAAGTGAGTGATTGATGGGGCAGATTGTTCTTTATAAGGAAGTGACATTTAAGTTCTGATTATGGAAGCAGCAGACACCTATTTTTTAAAGGATGATACCTCATAGAACAGACTCTTGCCTGGGCAATGGCCCTCTCCTGCTCACACCATGGCTTCCACAGACATCCTCTGTCTACCCACACACATTGAATCATCAGTAATTCCTCTCCAGGCCAATCTAATACCTAGTTTTTCTAGCAGTATCCAGAAATATTAAAGAAAATGAAAATGATAAAGAATAAAAAGGGTTTTTTTCATTGAGGGGCAAATAAGTTGATTATTGCTGGCAACCTTGTAAAATACAAAATGTGCATTTTGTAACTTATACTGAGTGTATAGTGTGTGTGTGAATTATGCAGATAAGGGATAAGTGTAAAGAACAAGGAAGGAGATGGACAGGAGGAAAAAAACATTTAACAGAAGAAAAAGTCATGGAAAAGTAAAATAGCTTAAGGATAAGATTGAAAGGATATTTCTTGGATGTCTATTGTGCAAGGAACTAGAAAAGAATGGGAGGGATAAATGATGAATAATATATGGTCTTTGCTCCTAAGGGATGAATAAAATAGTTGAGAAGGCAGATTGCAAGATCAGTGAACTGGGAGTCAGAAGAGAGGAGTTCTAGTTCCAATCTTCTGACAAATTCATAGTATGACCTTGAGCCAAAACAACTTGCTTTGTTTGATAAACAAAGGAAACAGAGTAAAAAAGGACAGGACATGGGGTGCAGTATGGACATGGACTATCTCAAATACAACTTTGAACTCTTGGATAGTATTTCACAGAATCACAATATCTTAGATCTGGAAGGGATCTCAGAGCCTATCTAATTAAATGAACATAAATCCCTTACAATATGCCTGGTAAGTAACGGTTAGTCCTTTAACATCTGTTTAAATATACTCTGTGACTAGAGCTCAGACAGAGTTGAAGAAATGCATTTAATTTTTGGATACCTCTTGTGAAACTTATTTTAAAAAACTTATGTAAGACATGACATTTATCCCTATTAAGTTTTATTTTGACTTCTGATCCATATTCTGATCTATCAAATTCTCTTTTGAAAACTGACTCTTCCATCCCATCTGACACATTGTCTATCCTTCCTATCTTCATGCTCTCTGTCAGTTGCATACCTTGCCATGTATGACTTGGACCAAGTTATTAATAAATATATTAAAAATGACAACAATATCCAGCCAAACACGGAAATTTGTGTTCCTCCCTTAGAGATATCCACCCAATCTGCCACTAAACTGTAAATGACTAGACTTTAAATCTAAGTGATTGTCAATGATCATCAAGCTAGTGTCTAAGGTAGGGTTGCAAACCCAAGGCTTGTACTAATGCTTAATTGTTAATGTACAGATTTCTTTTACCTCACTCTAACCCAGTGAGCCAGGATGGAGGGAAAAGTAGAGATGAACACACTTTGCATTATTGGGGTTCTTTCATCTGTAAAATGAGAAGATTTGACAAGAAGATCCTTATTGTCCCTTTCAGATATACAATTCTTTGATTATAAGTTCTGCTATAAAATGATGAGACTGCTAACATTTTCTACAACCAAATGAATGCTAACATACAATACAATTCTCTTAAGAAATCTACATGTATTCCAGTGGTTTTTCCATTCCTCAGAACATGTGGGGAGTTCTTCCTATAATTTCTTAGAGACAATTTATAAGATGTGCAAGAAAATCTCATTATCGTATAGTCATACTACTTTTTAAAGTTGTCTTTCCCCCATTTGATCACCTATCTAATTTCCCAGATTTAGGAATTACTTTATTTAGCAGGAATTTGGCATAAGCCCAGGTCACATAATATGGCATCATTACATAGAAGGCATTGAAGACGTGCTTCTAGGAGACAAGATGAATGGCACATGTGTGGACATTCTATGTTGTCCTACCACATGGTTGGCAGCAGCCTCTTTTCATTGACTCTATAGCAGAAACTGGTTGTGTCTTTAAAATTACCTACCTGAGACAGGGTCTTTCTTTTTGTTCCACATACAGGGATGAAAAACTTGCTGTTTCACAAAGGTGATACCATGCAGTAACTGAGGAAGGGTCAGAAGGCTACCTACCCATCCCCAGGCCATATGGCCCCCAGAAACAGGTATGTGGGGTTTTAGGCTGTTCATTCGTACTTTTCAGTACTAGGAAAGAGTAGAGCCCTCAACCCTGACTATTAAATGGAATTGGGGTACCATGGAACCCTCAAAATTGGTAGAACATAATAGATGGCACTCTCTAACCAGTGGCAGAAAGAAAGACCCTTCATCTCTCCTTATGGTGCTGGAGAAGGGGAAACATGTAATTATTTCAGAAACTGGGGCCAGAGAAAATTCACTATTTCATTTAGTTAGTTCTGAGACCCCAAATCTGTCCTCAAATGACAAATATTTTCCATTGTTTAATATTGAGAAGATTATAGATCCAGAGTCATTATGATGTAATAGAGTATTAGACTTGGGTTCAGGAAGATGGCAAAAGCCAAGTGCTAAATGAGTAGTACACAATATAAGTACTATTTGGAATTCACAGACAGGAGAATACCTCCAGCTCAGAAAATAAGGCAAGCCTCTACTCTGACATTCTAGACCTGAATAATCTCCTTGAAGTAATAGTGGATTTTTTAAGCCTTTTCAAGTAGCTCTCATACTACTCTTTAATGGTTATGATGGTGGGTTTTTTTAACAGCATTCTGGGTAATGGGATTTACTCAAGGTAGTATAGATTATATTACTTGCTACTTCATTTCTTATAAATCTTAACCTCTCCCTTGATTTCCACTCAATCTTTGTCTTTTGGGGCTGGCCAATGAGTGATGCTACTTCTCAAAATTACTCATTTTTTTCCCCTAGGTCTTTGTCAGATGTAATATAAAATAGCCTCTTGAGGGATCGCTGTAATATCAATGATACCAATATTTGAGATATCCGTAAAGTTTGTGACAATCTTTATGATAATGACAGGGAAGACTTTCCCTGTAAGCTTTCTCCTTACTAAAGGAGACCTCTTGCAAAGGTTTGTGTGTAAGTTTAGGTGTGTTGGACTGGGGGGAAAGATAGGGAGAGTGGCATAGAACCTGTCACCATTCACATACATCAATACACAAAGGAAGTGAACGAATACCGAAGTGTCCAGGATATAGGGACTACAAGTGATGTGGCTGCCCTTAACAGCTATCAAGTCATACAGGTGATGCCCGTAGTCACATCAAGTTATTTACAGTTGTCCTTAACTTCCTCCAAATCAATTCTCCCTTTTAATGACTTCAGGAGACATTCTAATCCATTCTTCTTTTAATTTAATGGCCTGATTTGTGCCTTATGAAGGTTTGGGGGATTTTTGCACACATTCCCTATCCCAATCCCAGATATAATCAAGTCAGAAGTTAATCTTCTTGGATCCTGACTCTACAGAAAAGGAAGTATCTAAGTTCGTTTTCCCAGTTGGGTGTATGGTACATCCTGATATGATTTTAACCTATTAAAATTCAGAGCTCTCTACCTTCAAGCTCCTTTGGCCTTTGAGATCTTGGCTTAAAAGCCTGAGATCACAAACTCAGCAAGACTGAGGCCTCTTGATGGAGCTTATCATTTGTGGAATATTTAAATTCAAGGCAAGGATCCAGAACAACTCCAAGGGACTCATGATGAAAAAAGATATCCATCACTAGAAAAGGAACAGACAGAGTCTGAATGCAGATTGAAGAAGAACGATTCTTCATTTTATTTCCTCCATGAAATTTTCTCTACTGTAAGCAATCTTGTTTCACAATATGATAAAAAGGGAAATATGTATTATACAATGATACAATGACACATATACAACCTATATCATATTGCCTGCTTTCTTGGAAAGGGGGAAGGAGGGAGGGGGCAGCAGTGAAAGGAAGTGAAAAAAGAATGAGACAAATTTTTGGACGTTGCTAATGTGAGAATTTATTTCTCTTAAATAAGCATATTTATTATGGTTTATTACATATTCATAACAAATCGTATCTAGTATTATAATATTACATATCATATATTTAAAAACTAAATGGTAACTCCAACAGAAAGCTTATAGTCCAAGCTCTCCATCTTGTCACCATCACTGCAAAGATAGTAAAGATCCTTCTCTAGTGTCTAGAAGCCAAATTGGTGATATACAACATACCTGAGACTCTGTGCCAGAGAACTGAAATTTAGAGGATGCAAAGTTTTAAAAAATAATGATCTTAAAAGATGGTGCAATTATAAATGTGTGGTATGGATAGAACTTGTGCCCCTACACTATTTAGCAAAAAAAAATTTTTTTAATAATTGTATTATATAATATATAATGTATAATTATGTGATAAGTATGTTTATGCCAATTAATTGAAGTTAGCATCTAATTAGCAAAAACTTATAAGCATATTAGCAAATTTTTATTATATTTACATTATGTATATTTTAATGTATTATACATATTTACAATATAGAAATATTAGCAAAAATAATTAAAATAAGCAGCTACTAAAATACTGTTCTCCTTCAGTGTCTATACTCCTATTGCGAGCTTTCCTGGCTCAGTCTTCCTCTTCTCATTCTTTCTGTGGGATCCTTTCAAGAAGTAGCTTTGTAGTATCCCTGTAAGATAGTCCATCCCAAAAGGGATTAAAATATTCCCTCTCCCACTCAACAGAATTCGTTCTTTTTTTTTTCTTTTATTTGTGTATCATGAATAACAATATTGATATGAGTTTTGTAATATCTGCTCCGGGATCCAAAATTGTTTCTTATGGGTCTGTCATAAACCCTTGAATCCTAAATAATATTATCCACTCACATGGGCTCTGTTGCAATGAGCATTGGGAGATCATTGACATATTGATGGACTAATTCAATGGTCCAGCCATTCATCTGCATGTTCTAGTCTAGGCAATGAGAATTTTTCATTTACTTTGTTTTTCCACTGCCTGTGCTTAGACCAATACCTTTTTCCTCTGCTGTAGATTTTATTGGGGATGCTTTGCAGAGTTTCTGGTCTTGATGCAATTGTCATAATGTCATCTTCACAAAAGATTTATAGGAGCTCATACTCAATAGAGAATGCTGTCCAACACTGTGCAGAGTCTGTCTTAAGGAAGATAATGTGAAAAGAAACTAAAGTAGGAACTTTCTAATGGAAGGGAATTAAAGAGAAACTGGATTTAGGAACTCATATTGACCCACAGTGGAGAGAGTGTACGTGGCATGGAGTCAGGAAGACATGAGTTCAAATATAGCCTCAGACTCTTACTAGGTATGTGACCTTTGGCAAGTCACTTCATCCTGTATACCTCAGGTTCCTCATCTGTAAAATGAGCTGGAAATGGCAAACAACTCCAAGAAAACCCCAAATGGGATCCTGAAGACTCAGACCTGATTGAAACTACTAAACAACAACAAAATGATGAGGAAGACTCTTTGATGTGTGATCCTGGACAACTTTTTCTGACTTAGTTTCCTCATCTGCAAAATGGAAATAATAATAACACCACCTCCCAGGGTTGTTGTGATAACAAAATGAAATTTTTGTAAAGGATGTTGCAGTATCTGGCACATAATAAGCTCCATATAAATAGTGAATATTATTAAAGTGAGTTCTTCCTCCAAACTTCAATTTGAGGAAGTACCCAAAATTAGCCATGCTCACTTCTAATCTGATTGAGACTTCAGATCCCTGGACTACTTTTCTATCTTGTCCTGGCTGAGTAATTTCGTACACCTTCATCCCTTTTCCAGCTTTCTCTTCTATCACCTTCTCTCATTAGAATATAAACTCCTAAAAAATGCTTTGTTTAATCTAAAATCATCAACTTGACTTGTTTTCTTCTTTAGTAATTGCTCTAAGGTTGACTCTTTTAAACTCTTTTGAATTCTACAAATCAGGTTCTGATGTTCCCAAACCTATATCCCATATTATAATTCTCTCATAATCCTAATTTCATGGTCTATGCTGGAATATTCCTGTTACTCCAATCAAGGAAGCAGGTCTGTGGATCTATCTATTGGAGAAATAGTTAAGAGTATTTGCTGATATTCCCAAAACAGAAACTAGATTCTCTGCTACTTTGAGGTTTCCAGGAAGGAGCATGTAAAAGGAAAGAATTCAGGCCCAGGGTCCCAAAATTCTAGTGGGAAAGCTGAGTATGGTGGAAGGCAAGAAATCATGGCAGTTTTCAGGTTGGAGGAGGAAGAGGCAAGCCTGATAGTTTTTCTTTTTGTGCTTGTGTTTCCCTATGATGAGTGGTCATTGCATTCTGGTTGTCCCCCATGCATGTAATTCTTTCCCTCCTTTTCTCTGACTACTGGCCTCCCTGGCTTTTAAATTCCAGAGAAAATTCCTCCTTCTACAGGAAGCCTTCCTAACCCTTCTTAATTCTAGTGCTCTTCCTCTTTTAACAATTTCCCATTTATCCTGTATATAGTTTGTTTCGTGTTTACTTATTTATATATTTTCTCCCCCTTTAGATTTGAAGCTCCTTGATGGCAGGGATTATTTTTGTCTCTTTTTGCATCCTTAGTGCTTAACACAGTGCCTAGCACATAGCAAGCATTTAATAAATATTTATCGAGTGAATACTGAATGAATGAATGAAGTTTTGTATAACAAGCTCAGAGCAAGGTGTTTGAGGTCTTCAATCCAAAATATAACCAAAAGTGTCAATAACTCTGCATCTCCCAAGGCCAGGAAGAACTGCGAACATTTTCTTTTTCTGTAGCCATTTTTGTACTGAGCCTCTATCTCGTTTAGGGTTTAAAATTTTTCTTTTAACTCAACCCAGGTCCTAGTAGTCGACTGCATTCTCTCTTTATCCTTTTCAGGGGGCTTCATTCCAGTAAATGAGAAGCGGCATTTGGAGTTAGTTCCCTGGCATTTAAAGTCTTCTGGAAGTTCCCATGCAAATGAATGACTAAAGAAGACATGAACTAAAAAGCTAAGTCAAATCCTATTTCAAAGGTTACTTCAAATCCTTTATGGTAATGTCCTGCCTTTCATATCCAGATGTGGGCTATGTTTTCACTTGTTTTAAATCCTCTAAATCATCCTCCATTCCCTTTTCCTTTTCTTTATTCTCTACAGAATAGAATTTCTCCTTGATAGGGCCAACTACCTCACTTAGTCTTTCTGATACTCCATTTGATGTTGAGGACTTCTCATTCTAAAAGTCAAAAGAGAACAGAGCAAAAATTCCTTCATGGCCCTCTATCCTCTAAGCCATCATTTGATATTTTTTATTTTTTTTTAGTACCAGTCGCTGCCTCTAAAACCTCAACTCTCAAACCTTTGCGATCTGATTTCTAACATTCACTTAAATGAAACTGAAATTGTCTCACAGAGTACTAAAAACATATTTTAAATTTTTTGTTTCATTTTAAAATGTTATTTTTTATCATTTTTTAAACATCTGAAATGTCACAATTTCATCTGGTACTTCTCTCCTCCAAAGCGTTCCCATTTCACAACTGGTGTTTTTTAAAAGTCAAAAAAAAAACAAAAATCAACAGAACTAATCAATACAATGAAAAAGCCTGAAAATATGTGCAAAGGGCCAACATTCCCATTGATTTTTTTTTATGGCTGTCCTTTCCATTTACATTACTGTAGTCATTGCATTTGTTATTTTCTTGGCTCTATTTCTTTCACTTTATGTCAGTTCTTTTCATTCTTGTCCGTATTTATCTCATTTATCATTTCTTATAGAGCAGTAACATGCCATTATATTAACACGGCACAATTTGTTTACCCATTCCCCAACTGATGGGCATCTATTTTGTTTCCAATTCTGCTATCATCAAAAGTGCCATGATAAATAATTTGGTGTATTGTGGGTATTTTCTTCCTATCAATATTTTGGAAGGCATTCCCCAATTTCTTTTAACACATTTTTATATGTATAGGTAATATCTTTGTTTCACATATGAAAAAGGAAGAGGCAGGATTTTACAAAGGACTTCCAGTCATATAATTGGCTGAAATTCTAAGAATTTGACATCCCAAATAGTTCATTGTTCATATATTAAAAACCACAATTCCTTAGAACAAAATGATCTCTTACAAAACTGTATGCCAATGAGATGTTTGTCTGTTAAGATCATAAAAATATTCCCTTTACAGATTCAATGATGGATAACTTTATTTGATGATTCTTGATTATGATATCAAGCTAGGTACAACACAGGTAGACATGTTTTCCAAAGGTGTTTACTAGCATTAAGGAGGCTGCCCAGCACAGAGTTCAAGTGGAAGAAGGATTCCTTATAGATTAGCTAATCTTAATCTGAGACCCACAAATTTCAGAGAATCTGTGAACCTGAATGGAAAATAGGCCTCTTTTTGCTAATTTCTCTTTGAAATTTAGTATTCCTTGTAATTATTTAAGAATATTATTCCAAGAAGGTGTCCATATGCTTTACTAGATTACCAAAAGAGTCAATCATATCAATGAAATCTCAGAAAATCTGCTATCACTGGAATGCTCTAGACCTCAAATGGTTGTGGATAACTAACATGTATTTATTGTGTCAAGCCCTGGAATGCTAAAATCTTTTTAGGGAATTTTCAACCTCTCAAAGGAGTTTGACTTAAGAATATATGTTGTCATTATTCAGTTATTTTTCAGTAGATTCCAAATCGCCATGTCCCCATTTAGAGTTTTTCTGGCAAAGATACTGGATTGGTTTGCCATTTCCCACTCCAGCTCATTTTACAGTTGAGGAAACTGAGCCGAACAGTTAAGTGATTTGTCCAGGTTCATATATATTTTCTTTCCAAAGGAACATTTATTGACCAGAGAAGGATCATTGTTTACACACACACACACACACACACACACACACACACACACACACACACACGCAAAGGCATGACATTCAGTCCAGGGTTATATTTATATATATATATATATATATATATATACTGGTAATCGTCTCAGTCCAGATTTGAATTCTATAAGTTTCCTGAGTCCAGTCTTCTCTTTCCACTGAACTATTCTAGTGGACTTAAGAACATACGAAGGAAAAAACTAAATGCAGTGGCTATCACCCTTATGTTGTTATACTCTCCCTCATCATTTCTAATGCTTAGAATCCCTAGTTTCTTTCAAGAATTAGCTCATTGGTAATTTCTACAAGCAGCCCTTTGATCACTAATAGTCCTCCTGCCCTCTCCTTCAAAACTTGCTGAAGCAATCATCTCTAAGGATAACCTTCAGTTACTCTGTATGTAACATATATGTGTGTGTGTGTGTGTGTGTGTGTGTGTGTGTGTGATTTAAAGAAATCAGAGCCAAGATGGCAGAGTAGAGTGAGGAGGACCCCAAACCATTTGAAAACCTCCTCTAAACCACCTTTGTGTTTGTATACATTATCTTCCCGTATAAGAATGCAGAACAAAGACTTTTAAACTTTCTTTCTACGCCCTTAAGCCCTTAGCACACTGCTTGCCACATAATCAGCACTTAATAAATACTTGTTGACTATAGCAATCACCTGCTAAGGTCTCTCTGCCTCGTCTCTCCTCTTTTCAGCCCATTTTCCATACAGCTAGCAAACTAATCTTCCTAAACTGCAGATCTGGCCATATTCATCTCTCCTCCATTCAATAAATTCTGGTGACACTCTATTACCTCCAGGACAAAATATAAAATACTTTCTTAGGCTGTGGAGTACCTTCATTGTAGCAGACCAGACCCTACATACAATTCTCTTATGGGTTTAATCACCTGAGGAAGGAAGCTGAAAGCTGGAAAGTAATGGGTTAAGATTAAGAACTAGAAAACATGAGACAAAGATGGAACAAAGAGACGCAGAACGCAGAGAGAGAACTTTTGCGGGGTGTCAGCAGGTCAATGCTCAGGAGTCCGAGAGAGTCCAAAAGAGCTGGCTGAGCAAGCTGCATTGCTTATTATTTTCTTTATTATTTTATTATCTTCAAGGATGGGGGGGTTGAGGGATGTCAGTCAAACAAGTGAAACAACAGAAGTATTAACATAATATGGACAACCAATTGCCAGATAAAGGAATGGAGAGCCAGAGCAGGACTCCTGGGGAAAGAAGCTCACTTAGCAGACCTTCTTCCTCCAGAACACTGGCACCAAAGCTATCCAGATGCCAAATGTATGCCTTTGACATAAAAAAGAACTTTTACAAATAGCTAGCTTTCAGACTGCAGATAATAATAGAAGCTTAATTTTTTATGTTCCATCAAATTTAAATCACTCCAATTTAAAGATTCAGAAATCAATCATATGAAATATTAGAAATATATCCCTAATGAACACTTTGCTCATTAGAGTCAGCTTTTGAATATATCTTTAATCCCTTCATGATTCATTATAACTGAAACCCTTCATTCATAATCTGGACTCTCCCAATCTTTTCAGGCTTCTTGTTCATTACTGTTGTTTTACGTACTCTACAATCCGGTGACGCTGGCCTCCAGATTGATTCTTGAACAAACGCCCTATTTCCTTACTACATACATTTTCACTGGCTATCCCACCAGGATTAAAGTTTTCTTTCTTCTTATCTCCAACTCCTGGATTCTCCAGCTTCTTTCAAGTCTCAGCCAGTCTCCTCTTCTGCAAGTTCTCTTAAATGCTTCTTTTAAAATCTTACTTTTTGTTTTAGAATTGATATTAAGTGCCAGGTGTCAAGGAAGAAGAGTGGGAAAGGCTATGCAATTGAAGTTAAGGGACTTACCTATGGTCACCCAGCTAATGTGTTTGAGGTTACAGTGGAACCCAAGACCTTCCATCTCCAGTCCTGGTTTTCTACACACTGAACCATCTAGATGTCTCCCTCCTTAATGATTCTTCTTTTTAACTACTCCAATTTGCCCTAAATGTATATCGTATTTGTTCATGTTTTTTTTGCATATTATCTCCCCCATTAGAATGTGAACACCTTCCTTTGTATCATTAGAATTTATCACAGTTCCTGGCACATGGGAGGTATCAAGTAGGTGCTTGTTTGCTGTATTACTGTGTGTGAGAATTACCTAAAAGCCAAACCATGTTGTGATAGTCTGTTGAATTGGTTCATAGGTACATGTGCTTGGACAGACTATAGAGAGAACATGAGTTGTGCCTAGGTTTTAATGGAAAGAATAAATTAATCTGGATTGCATTTGGGAAATCAAGCAGCACTTTCAACGACCCAAACTACTCCTTCTCCAAGAATCTCATTTTGATCATATTCTTATTGTTTTGCTGATGCAATATGGTGGCAAATCAAGGAAAATAAAGTTTCTTTCTAGAGAGTCTCATTCTAGGGAATGAGAATGTAAGGGTTATTAAAGAATATATTTTTAATTATTGTTGAAGATCTAACTTCCTCCTCTGTAAAAGAAAAGGGTTCCTTCTAGCTCTATAATTTCTTGACTATGATTTGTTGGTTTTGAAATTTTAACATCTGAATTTTTCTCTGTGCTTCCCACTTAGGATATTCTCCTCCCCAGTCCTCCTCCCCAATTGACTTGCCACCCACACTAATGCACCACTTCTTCATATTCTTTTTACTCCCAATTGGCCTTGCTCTTCTCTTGTCAGGCTATATTTGCATTCTGTCTCTGCTTAGCCTCATTCCTCGTCTAATGTTCTGTTTTCTCTCCTTCACTCCATTAAGATCTCATTAAAATTATTTTTAGTGCCAACATATGTGTTAGTCCCTGACCTACTACACTATTACAAAAAGCTAAGTACCAGATACACGGTTCTTTTTTGTTACAAGGCTATGAGGATATGCCTGGAAGATGAAGGCCTTGTCTTCCCCAGCCTTCATCCTCAATTTCTGTGATGCATCCTTAATGCATTAGAGTAAAATTAAATGCAGTATTTAGGCTATGACACTGAAGGCTCATTATAGATGTTTTCCTTCCACATTTATGAATACACTTTTAAATACTAAATGTAAATGCCAAAGAATAATATGCCAAGGTCTCTGATAAATAAAGTCTCATTTGATTGGGAAAAGTTTAGATGATATATTAAAAAATATATTTTGTTTAGAGCTTATAAAAAAAAGTTGAGGGAAACATTGAATTTCACTGCAATAAGAGATCAATCATCAGGAGATCTTTCTCCTTAGCAAGTCTCTTTTTCTTGAATCCTTTATTTTTCTCCTTCCTCCTTAACTATTCTTTCTGTTTCATTTGCTTTTTCCTCTTCTTTCTCTTCCCCTTCTTAATTAGAGAGACATAGATTAAGGCTGTTATTGGGCCTCTACTTTTTCCATTCTATACCCTCTCATTACATTCATGATGAATAATATTTGTAAACATATTCATTCCTAAATTTTTAACTCTCAACCCTATTCTGATGACTCCCAAGTCTATTTTTTATATATGTTGATGTTTTTATATTCTTGTTTTATCTGTATCTTCACATTGAACTTTCAAGCTCAAAAGATACAGTTCCAACAATATCTGAGATATCTCTACTGGAATGTCAAAGTAGCTTCTTCAAATACAAGTCTTAAATTGAAAATATTATTTTACTCCTAGATTTTTCTTTTCTTCCAGCATTCCTGTCTTCATCAAAAGTACCATTTTTTCATGTTTCTTTTACAATAGAAAAAATATAGACCTATAAAGACTGTGATTCCTTTACTCAGTCACATGACAAGCAAGAAGCAAAGATGAGATCAGAGGAAAAGTCTCCTGAGTCCACCTTATCCATAACTCTTTCTACCATCTGCCATCCTGTCTTGTCAACAATTATCAGCTTTGATAGGATAAATAAACATAGATAGATGATAGATAGATAGATAGATAGATAGATAGATAGATAGATAAAATTAAGCACTTGTGTGCCAGGAATTGTGCTACTAGACAAAATGGTCTCTACTCCCAAGAATTTTATAACCTAACAGGGAAAGATAAAGCATAAATGAGAAATTATAGGAAGAAAGGAAGAGAGGGATCGTACCTGCATATAAACTAGGCAATTTTTTGGGAAGTTGGAGGAGGACAGAGAGTAAACTGAACTGGGAGTAAAGCAAGCAACGTTTTTGGAACATTGTAAAGAAATGGTGGCCAAAGCCGGGGCTCAACAATCAGCATAAACATATCTAAAGGTAACCTTTATCCTGAAGTGGGCAAGGTAGCAAGCAGGGTGATAGAGGAGTCCAGAAGATGAGTAAAATTCAGATACAGAATGAAGTAACATCATTTTATAAGCAACAACACTTCCAACACATAGCAATAGGAAGACTTGCTTTAAAGTTTTTATGTTCATCAATCATAATTTATTTATAACTATAAATAGCATCTAAGAGCATCAGCAAGCAATATTTATAATGTGGATAAACTAGAAGTTTTCCAGATCAGGGGTGAATCAAGAATGCCAGTTATCAACACTATTATTCAATATTGTATTAGAAATGTTCCATATAACAAATAAGAGAAGAAGAAATTGAAGAAATTAGAATAGACTATAAGGAAATAAAGCTATCTCTCTTTGCAGATGATAAGATGGTATACTTAGATAATCCTAAAGAAGCAACAAAAAAGCTAATCAAAATAACTAACAACTTTAGCAAAGTTGCAGGTTATGAAATAAACCCACATAAATCCTTAGCATTTATCTATACTACCAACAAAGCCCAACAACAAGGATCCAGGACAACTTCAAGGGACTTGTGATAAAAAAAAAGGCTATCCATCGCGCTAGAAGAAAATTATGGTGTCTAAATGCAGATTGAAGCATGCCATTCTTCATTTTATTTCCCCCATGAATTTTTGTCTTGTGTAAGCAATATATGTCTTGTTTCACAGGATGATGAAGATGGAAATAGGTGTGTAATGATAACACATGTACAACCTATATCATATTACCTACCTTCTTAGGGATGGAGGAGAGGTGGAGGGAGGATGAGAACATGGATTGAAGAATGTCAGAAAATGATTATTTCACAAATTAAAAATTGTGTCTGGAAATAATAATAATATGAAAATTCTTATAGCTGTCAGTTTTGAATTATTTAATATTAACCTGAACAAATATGGCATAATAGCAAAACAAGTACTTTAGTTGCTTAATATGCTTGCTATTAATATCAAAGTAAAAATGACATCTGTTATGGTTTATGAATTTTTTATTTGTAGTAATGTGGCAGAATGAATAAACTATTGCTTAAAATGAGAATGCAAAGCTTTAGTTTGAGTAGTTCTGGAGAGTTTATACCATTTCTTAACAGTGAGCTAATAAAAAGGTATCTGTTAGCTAATTTTCACAGCTATGACTAAGGGGAGAGTTCTTAACCAAAAAAGTAATAGATGCAATCACTAAAGATCCAATAAATTATTTGAATTATAACACATTAAAAAGATTTGGCATGAATAAAATTACTGCTATCAGAGGAAGGGAAGTGGTTGCTTAGGAAAAATGGTCTTTGCATCAAAAACTTTTTAAATTTTGATATACAAAATATATGGCATAAAAATATTAACTTGATTCTCTACCTTTTTCTAACTTAACCAAGACCAATTTATTACTTATGTATATAAGGAAAGAACAAGATTATGGATATGCAAATGGATTCCATAATCAAATTCTTCAACCAAGTTGAAGGCTCTGGAAAGTTCTGGGGTTGATGGGATTAATGCAATGTCATTTTCAAACAAAACCATCCTGAGGACATTACCTTCAGTAAGGTAATATGAAGTCTGTGCTGGACATCCCCCATAATAATGGCAAGTACCTTTGGTAAGGATATGTCTCTATTCTAGGCTGCTCTAGATATTAATTATCAGAGGAAACTAAACCAAAGTTGTCTCTGATGTTACATCTTTCAAAGAATCTTGCCCAATTTTGACATACACATGAAAGATAATTCATTGGAGGAAAACCTAGTGTAGCATTTTGTTCTTTTGAATTTTACATATGTATATACATGCACATGAATTTATAAACACAGATACACATATTTAAACATATTTATATACAGTTTATGTATATATGCATAATATATGCTGCATATATCACATGTATATACATGATTACATGTGTACATGTGTGTGTTTACACACATTGTGCATTGTTCAATATATATATAAATTAAGATGTACATATATTTATAGTAAATAAACAGAAAGGACAGTAAGATCATGTATTCTCTGAAACATACCTTTGCCCTCTTCTGCCCCAATAAGAGGTGCTTGTAATTAGTACAATTTGTGATCCAGAAGGGAAAATTTCAGAGGAAGAGAGGGACTTGAATCCAAAATATGACCATAAGCCAGAAGCTGAACTGGGTTAGGAGCCAGAGTTGTTTTTTTATTTTTATTTATTAAAATTTTTGAAACTAATTCTATTTTTTCCAGATTATATGCCAATACAATTTTCAATAATCATTTTCTAATGTTTTTCAATCCATTTTCTCTTCATTCTTCCCACCCTTCCCCTCCTCCAAGAGAGTAATATAATATAGAATATACATGTGCTATTATGCAATACATATTTTCATTTTCGTCATGTTGTGAGAGAAGACATATATCACTTATATAAGAAAAATACTTGTGGAGGAAATAAATTGGAAAATGGTATGGTTTGATTTGCATTCAGATTCTGTCAGTTCCTTTTATGCTGGTCAATAGCGCTTTTCATCATGATTCTTAGAGATAATAGTTAAGGTATTCACAGTTGTTCACTGAACATTATTGCTGTTCCTGTGAATGATGTTCTTCTGGTTTTGCTCACTTCATTTTGCATCACTTCAGAATGGTTGTCTCAGTTCACAGCTCCACCAACAGTGTATTTAATTGTCCCAATTTTACTACATCCTCTCCAACATTTTTGTCATTAGCCAACCTGACAGGTGTGAGTAACTCAGTTATTTTAATTTACATTTCTCTGATCAAGAGGGATTGGGAGAATTTTTTCATGTAACTAAATATATTTTAATTTCATCACCCAATAACTGCCTTCTCATGTCTTTTGACCATTTACAAATTGGGAACACTTGGAATTCTTATAAATTTGACTCAGCCCTCAATATATTTGAGAAATGAGATCCTTGTCAGAGACACTTGGTTTAAAATTTTTTCCAGTTTTTTGCTTCCCTTCTAATCTTGGCTGCATTGATTTTGTTTGAAGCCAGTGTTTGTGCATAGTGGAAAATCCAAAGCCTTGTTCACAGACTGTTTCAACATGCTCAGAGTGACTGTATATTCCGGCACTCTTTAGAGACTCTCCTGTTCAGTGACATGATCAGAGGAGAATATTACTATTAACAAGATGAACTTTTGTTTCCTGGAAAATCTTGGGGTCATTAAAAAGCATGACTAAGATGCAACACTTTATAAATAGGAATTATACATAAGAAGCTACTCAGAGGAAGTCGCCAAAGCACAGGTGAGTGAAAAAGATGGTGTGGTAATGTAGTGAAAGTGAGAAACAACCAGTGGATAGCAGCACTTTGGGTGGAGTTGGAAGACCTAGAAAAGAGTCACCCAAGATAAGCAAAGGGGTAGCAATCTGCATCAGTAAAGAGAATCCTCATATCAATGAAATCACAGATTTTTCCATCTTAAAGAATCAGAAAGAAATCTGCAATGCTGAGAAAGGAGTGACAAATTAGGCACCAAAAGTAGATGTCTTAAAAGGGGTAATTTTTTAAAGGAAGTAGAGACATCAAGGGATGACTTAAAAAATGTCAGGAAGCGTGCCTCTAAAGTTCTAGTGAAATGATGGACATGATCTTCCTTTGTGAAGTTTTTCCTTCATAGGCCAGCAGTGTGTGCTCTCTGCTCTCTCCTTGCTCAAACCTTTCAGTGTGGTTAATGGTCACTGGCCATTTTATGTCCCACCTGATTCAGTCAGATGATCCTGTGGCTTGGGAGAACTCTGGTTCATAAGAGTATTTTTTGTTAAATGATGCTGTTTCAGAATCAGTTATTAGTTACCCAGACAGTCTATATTCATTGTATTCATATAACAAGGAGTGAGGAGACTATATTCTGAGCATAATTGAGTTGACATCTTGGTAAAAAGATGGGAATCAGCAAACAAAGTGGGATTGTCCATAATGCAAACCCTCAGCCAAAGGGAAGAAGTATTTCCTTGAGGTTGTTTGTTTTATTCCCTAAACCAACAAACAACAGACAACTAAAGGAGACATATAATGCTTGACATATTCTTTCTTCCATATAGGTCTCACTTCATGTTAAGGATTTTTAAAAAATATATATATCATATCATATGTTTAACAAAGCATTTATGGGTATACTGTAGTTGTATTTTGACGATATAAGTGAAATGAGAAGAGGGAAGTCAGGTCAACAAGCAAATGCTATAGAACTAATATAAAGAAGATTTGTAAGGCAAATATGTTCATGGAAGTAATATTTAGGGCAAGAGCAAGTCTGTAAATCAGTCACTGTGGGAGGTCATAACTACAGGAAATCTGTTTGCCAAGTTTGGGATGAAAGTATTCTTTCATAAGGTGCAGGTAATAATAATAAAAAGAGACCTTTCCAATCAAAGGAAGGAGGGCAATGCTCACACCTTAAAGGGCTATTTGTCCTATTGTTTATTGGAGCAACTATTACTTTCCTTTTGAATTAGGATCATAAGACTATAGATTTAGAGCTGTTGGAGATCTCAAAGATCATCTGTTCTGGTCCTATCATTTTACGGTTGAGGAAATTGAGGAGCCCAGAGAGGTTATGAAACCTTCCCCAGGTTACAGCAATAGTGGCAAAGCTCAGATTCAAACCCATGATCTCTGACTAATGGTTCTTTTTATTAATAATCTATGTGCAGAATTAAATGAAACAGGAAGGCAAAAGGAAATTGTAGCTAGTCTTCTGGTCATCATCTTGAGAAGCAAATGAAGGGCATGGTAGAATTGGTGTCTTCATGTGCCCAAAGGCAAGAGGAAAAGTGTTTTCTAGGATATTTAGTAACATTCTCTGGTGGTATTTATAAGCATAAGAGGAATTATTTTTATGAAGATTATTGCAGATTATGTACCATCATCTCTTGAAGATGAACAAATGGAAATACTCTACAAAAAATTTGAAAATATTTTCCAAACCCAATTAACATAGATTTTGATACTTGATATTTCAGTTTGAAATAGGAGAAGGGAGAGGATATAATTCTAAACAGCAAGAGGCACAATGTTGGTGGTCACTGGGAAATCCCACTGGATGAGGTACTTAGAAGATGGAATCTAAGGTTGGGAGAAAACAAGAATATCAAGGGAGATACTTCCCTTTCTTTAACATGAGATTGATAAGAGTTTTGAGGAGAGATGCTGACAGTTTGGGCCAACGGATCAAGAAGAACAAATCAATGAAGAACAAAGAAGAGAGTGGGGAGTCACAACAATCTAGATCAGAAGAGGAGAGTTGTGTGCTTGTTCTCTGAAGAGTTACCAGTTCTACTTTGGGGAAGGCATTTATCACTGATGGAAATGTGAATGCACAGCTATGTGTAATGCTGCAATTTTAAGGAATGTAAGGCGCTCTCAGGGGCAGCGAGGTGGTACAGTGGATAGAATGCCTGGCCTCAACCTCAACCTGGGGCCTCCAACCCCTCTTTTCTCAATTTCATCATTTATAAAATGGGCTTGAAAAGAAATGGCAAACCATTCCAGTATCTTTACCTAAAAAGCCCCCCAAAGGATCACAAAGAGTCATACATGGCTGAAAACGACTAAACAGCAACAACAAAAGAACTCTTTGGTGCTTTGCGTCAGTACAGACTGTGTTCAGGAGGTTGCATGTCTATTGCAGAGATAGACTCTTTTTTCCTTTAGTTTCTTCAAACCACCTTGAAATGAGGCTTCTTAAAATTCAATCGAAAGTATCCTTACAGAAAGAACATAGTTGGACTACGGAAAGAGTATTTTCTTAAATTTCAGCTTGCTTCAAGAAAGTAATTCATTTTCTTATAATTTTATATATTTTTCTCCTCAACCACATCTCCAAACCTGGGACTGATTTAGATTCATTTAATAATGTATTTGACACCAAAACACTATTAGAGCATTTGTTTCCCTAAATTATAGCACTAAGGTTACATCAAGTCATCAGGAATGGACCCCATGAATCTTCCCTCCTAGATGAAGGTCAAAATCTAGATACCACATATCAGGTCATAGTTAGCCTGTCCATCTCTAGCTACCTCCATTACAACCTCATTACTAATCACCTGGTCTTCAGTAGTAGAAGTCATACCCTGGAAATGAGAATTATGTACATGGAAGCTAATGACTCTGTAGACCAAGGAAAAGTTTGTGTCCTAATAAGAGATAGAGAGGATCATGAGAAGTAAAATGAATAATTTTGATTTCATGAAATTAAAAAGGTCTAAACAAAAAAAAAATTTATGTAGCAAAAATTAGAAGGAAATCAAGAAATGGGGGGAAATTTTATAACATATTTCTCTAATAAAGGCCTCATTTCTTAAACATATACGGAAACAAACCAAATTTATGAAGTAAGAGCCCTTCTCTAATTGATAAATGGTCAACAGATATGAAAAGACAGTTTACAGAAGAAAAAAGTCAAAATAATCAAGTTACATGAAAAAATGTTCTAAATCACTAGTGATTAGAGAAATGCAAATGTCTGAGGTATCACCTCATAGTTGTCATATTGGCTAATATAAAAGTAAAGAAAATGATCAATGCTAGAAAGAACATGGAAAAATTGGTACACGTGCCACTGTTGGTGGAGTTGTGACTTGGTCCAACCATTATGGAGAAAAAAATTTGGAAATATTCCCAATCATCTGTAAAACTGTGCAAAGATGAAAAAGGAATAGGATATATGTGTACAGAAATATTGATAGCAATTCTTTTTGTCATTGCAAAGAGTTAGAAATCAAGGGGATCCCTTCAATATAGGAATGACTGGACAATTTGTAGTAAATTATTGTGTTGGAACTCTATTGTGCTATAAGAAGTGACAAGCCAGCTAGTTTCAGGGGGGAACCCTTATGTAAACTGATGCCAAGTGAAGTGAGAATAACCTGAAGAACATTGTAAATGGTAAGAATAATATTGTAATAATGATTACTATGAAATACAGTAACTTATCAATACAAACATTCAAGACAATTCCAGAGATATCATGATGAAAAATGGGATCTACCTCCAAAGATAAATGATGAACCTCGAGTAGAGAGTGAAGCACACTTTTTTTTAACTTAATTTTTCTTGCTTGCATTTGTTTATTTTACAGCATGACTAACATGGGGAAAAGTTACAGTTTTACTTCATGATCAATGTTTTTCATAGCAATATTAATAAATAATCAAAATCAGCACTTCCTTTAGTCATGAAATCATCAGTATTGTACCATTCACATAATTGTCAGTTTATAATACTGATAGTATGGATCTGATTGATTGCATCTCAGAAATATTGTTTCATCCGATATCAGATTTTCATGAGACCAGTTAATGACAATTCAATGCAAGAAAAAAAAAATCACCACTTTTGGCATTAGCAGACCTCTTTAAGTATGTCTTTGGGAGTCTGATTAAACCTGTGACCCTTTCTCAGAATGTTTCTAAGTCAACAAAATAAAGCATAAGATTAAAAAGGAAACATATTATTTTTAAATGTAGTTATCAAAATATTTTAAAACAAAATTTATGGACCCCAGGTTAAGAAGCCTGATTCATAGGAAGAGACTCTACAACTTGCCTTGATAACTGGTAATGTTACATTTAGTAAGTGACTGGATTTTGGCACTCATTTTCCTTAACCATAAAAAGAAAGAATTGGAGCAAGTGATCTATAAAATCCCTTCTAATCATAGTATTTTACATTCTTTGAATCTAATTCATTCTTTATAGGTCTTGCACTAAAAATGGCCCTTCTCATTTTTAACCTGAGATTGTCTTCCTAAAATGTATCCTCAGTGCACTCATAACTTATCTCCACCCTCAAATAATCTCTTTCCTATTATATAATCCTGTTGCAAAATGGTTTGCTTTTAACATGTATTCAGATAAAACCCTTCTGTTAGAACCTCTCTCTTGATACAAATGGGGAATTTTCTCTTTCTTTTGGCTCATAGGCCCTACCCATGAACACTGAACATGAGAGTTCCCCTTTTAGAGACCCTCAGCCAAAGGTCAGGGGCCCTCAGCATCCTTTTTCTTGAAGGTCAATTTTTATGGAATCTTCCAAGATTGAAATGTCATTAATAAATAGAATGTAGTTTCCTTAAAGATAGCTTCAAACTTGCTTTTTTCCTTCCTTCCTTCCTTCTTTCCTTCCTTCCTTCTTTTCTTCCTTCTTTCCTTCCTTCCTTCTTTTATTCCTTTCTTCTTTCCTTCCTTCCTTCTTTCCTTCCTTTCTTCTTTCCTTTCTTCCTTCTTTCCTCCCTTTCCTTCTTTCCTTCCTTCCTTCCTTCCCACCTTCCCTCCTTCCTTTCTCCCATCCTCTCTTCCTTACTTCCTTTCATATTTGTATTCCTATAGCTAGGGCAGCTAAGTGGTACAGTAGATACAGTGCCCATCCTCGAGTTAGGAAGATTCCTCTTCCTGAGTTCAAATCTGGCCTTAAGCATTTACTAGCTGTGTAACTCTGGGCAAGTCATTTAACCCTGTTTGCCTCAGTTCCTCATCTGTAAAAAATGAGCTGAAGAAGGAATTCCCAAAACGATCCAGTATCTTTTCCAAGAAAACCCCAAATGGGGTCATAAGGAGTCAAACATGACTGAAAAAATTGGACACAACAATAATTTCCATAGTCTAATATAGTAATTGATGCAGAGTTGACACCTAAGAAATTCTTGTTGGTTGATTGACACCCTCCAAAAAGATTAGGGAGGGCAGAAAACCTTAGTATTTTGTTGTTCTGCTTTTTAAAAAAAATTCTAGAAACCCCAGCTCTAACTCTGCTAATTTCCTCTCTTTGCCCCATCTTTCTCCATCTCTCCTCTGTAGTACTACTAGTGGCAAAAGAGGCAAGATGGAGGAAACCAATGATTTCTTAAGAAGGGATGATGAGAAAGAGATGTGTCTACCCTGAAGCTACAGATATGACATAAATCTTCTTCTCCTTAATGCCAATATTCAGTAGGCAGGTGGGTGGCACAGTAGATGAAGGTCTAGAACTGGGTTCAGAAAGATAATACAATGTAGGGTACATAGTTGGTAGTATATAAATGCTTATTCCTTTCCTCTTCCCTTTTCCTATTATATAACAGTCAGATAGGATACATGACTTAGTTTGGGCTTCTAATTTTGGTATTCAAGTTCTATCATACTTAATAATAGCCTATAATTTAGGATTAGAAATTTAGAACTGGAAGGAACCATAGAACTATCTAGTTCACATCCCCATTCTACCGGTGATCAAACTTGGGTCAGAGGAATGATTTTCCAAGATAGGCAAGAAAATGGCAGAGCTGGGATTCAAACATAGGTCCTCTCCAGCAATAACACTACTGGGTTTGTATCCCAAAGAGATCAGAGATAGGGGGAAAGGACCTACTTGTAAAAAAAATTTTAGCAGCTCTTTTTGTAATGCCAAAGAATTGGAAATTGAAGTAGTGTTCATTGATTGGGGAATGGCTGACCAGCCTTGGTATGCAATGGTTTTTACACCATAAGAAATGATGAAAAGGATGAGTTCAGAAAAAACTCAAAAGACTTATCTGCACAGATGCAAAGTGAAGTGAGTAGAACCAGGAGAACAGTGTATAAAGTAACAAAAATATCGTACAGTGATCAGCTGTGAAGGACTAAACTATTCTTAGCAAAAGAAGGTTCCAAAATACCTCCATGAAACTCATGATAAAAAAGATGCTATCAGCAGCCAAAGAAGGAACTGTTAGAATCTGATGGCAGATCAAAGTATTTCATCCTTCACTTTGTGATATTGGAAATTTGGAAGTCCTTGAACCTATTTTGAGGTTCCTGGTCTAAACTTTTTGTGGACATTTAGATCTCTTACAAACTACATTTCCCATGATTCAATTGGCTTCCTGTCTTACGTGGTGATGTAAGCCAACGTAAACAAAAGTTTAAATAGGGAGATTGGGATTGGTACTTCCTCTCTTTTCCTGCTGAACAAGCCAAGTGGGCAGAGGGATGACGAGGCATTTGAATGAGCTCTCACCAGCCACATGGCTATAACTATCAAAATGGCTTTCAAAAAAGCCCTAATATTTTAAAATATAACCTATATTAATTTTATTTGTAACAACTTTATTTCCTTCAGGAGTTTTTTTTTATTATATGTGATATGTATATGAGGAATATGGAAATACTTATTGCATGAAAGCATTGGTATGACCTATTTACCATTTTTGGGGGGAAATGGGGAGGAAGGGAGAAAATCTGAATTGCAAAATATAAGAAAACAATTGTCCAAAATTGTTTCTACATGTAATTAAAAAAATAAAATTTTAATTTAAAAAGAGAACATAGGTCTTCTCACATCCAATGTAGCATTCATTCTATCATGTCATGGAGCCATTTCCTTGGAGTCTTTCTGACTTTGAAACATTGCCTTTATTCAGGATTGTGAAGATGGCTTCTAATTTCCTAAATAATTCCAATCTCAAAAATCAAAATATCACCTACTGAGCTTGAACAGCAGTGTTATTTTCCCTGTGTGGTAAAATCTATAAAAGAGGAAGATATGTGCACATAATGTGAGACTCTTGGGGAGCTTTTACCACCTTTGTCCTTCACATCTCTGGGCAAACCTGTGCAGAGGGGAAAAAAACACCCCTCAGAAATCCTTTTGAAATTTTGTTACTGCACAGCATGCATAAAATTGGGCCATGGTTTAAGCTCAAACTGATTAGCTTCTGGCTTCATGTACCACATTTTCCACATTGATTTCAATAAAATATTGACACAAATAACTGGCTAAGGAACCAAGGAGTGTTTTTCCACCTCTAGCCAAATCCAGGTAGGAGATCTTCTGTTCATCACTCCTAAACCAAAGACCACAATCTGATAATTAATCATTTTCACAGAAGGTCATTACTTATTTCTTCCCCATCTGTGTGACCAAACTGTCCTCATCCACCTTTAACCTCTCTTCCATATGGAAATAAACCTGTTAATCATATCTCATCCAGGCAGTTGTTTGTGTATCTCCCTGAAAAGCCTGAGGTTCTTTTCCACACATATATGGAATGCCTTAATTCTCTTCAGTCTGGTTTCTGACCTCATCTTTCAACTGAAGCTGATCTTTCCATTGATCAATAATTACCAATGATCTCTTAATGGCAAATCTAATGAACTTTTCTTAATCATCCTTCTTGATGTCTCTGCAGCTCTTGTTACTGTTGATCATTCTTTTTTCTTGATACTGTCTTCTCTCTAGGTTTTTGAAACACTACTTTCTTCTGGTTCTTATCTATCTTACTACTCCTTGATTTTTTTGTGTAATCTTTATTCAGATTATGTCCAGTAACTGTGGTTGTCTTCCAAGGCTCTCTTCTAAGTCCTCTTTTCTCTTATTACCACTCACTTGGTAATCTCATCAGTTTCCATGGATTCAGTTATTATCTCTATGCAAATGATTTTAAGATCTAAGATCTAACTTTTTCTCCTGTCTTTCAGTCTCATCTTTCCATCTGCCTACTGGACATCTTGAACTGAATGCACTGTAAATATCTTAAATTCTTATTTCTCCTGCCCAAAACTGTCCCTTCTTCCCAACTTCCCTATTGCTGTTGGCACCACCCAACTCTCTGTCCTTCAGGTTCACCTGGGTGTCATCTTCATGTTCTCATTCTCTCTCGTCCTTCCATACTGGATTTGTTGCTAAATCCTATCGATTCTATCCTTGCAGCATCTCTTGTATATGTCACTTCTCTCCTCTAACACTTCCACCACCATGGTGGAGACTCATCACTTCATGTCTGAAATACTGCAATAGTGTTCTGGGTGATTTCCTGCTTCAATTCTCTCTTTACTCTTCTACTTTCCACTTAGTTATCAAAATGATCTTCCTAATCATACCTCTATATTCAATAAATTCCAGTGTCTTCCTATTATCTTTTCTGTTTGTTTTTTTTAAAACTTTCATAATCTGGCACCTTCCTATTTTTCCAGTTTTCCATTTTTTTTGCTCCTCCATATATATTCTTTAATCCAATGATACTAATCTCTTTTTTGTTGTTTTCCCTATAACAAGGAACTTCTTCAACCCCTGATTCTATACATTTTCACTGACTATTCCCCATGCCTATAATATTCTCCTTGCTTGTTTCTACTGCCTGGGTTCCCTAGATTCTTTCCAGTCTCAGCTAAAATTTCACATTCTATAAAAATTCTTTCTCAGCTACCCTTAATGCCAGCACATTACCTCTAGTTTACTCTATATGTATGTAATTTTAAAATAATTGTTCATATATTATCTCCCCAATTAGATTGTGAACTTCTTGAATGGAAGAGCTATTTTTGCCTTAATTTGCAATTCGAGTGTCTGGTACAAGATAAATGATTAATAAATGCTTTTGAGCTTGACTTAATATGCCTTTGAGGTTCCTTTTCTTTAAGAAATACCCTCTAGAGGGCACCTGGGTGGCCCAGTGGATTGAGAGCCAGGCTTAGAGACGAGAGGTCCTAGGTTCAAATCTGGCCTCAGACACTTCCTAGCTATGTGTCCCTGGGTAAGTCACTTAACCTCATTGCCTAGCCTTTACCACTCTTCTGCTTTGGAGTCAACATACCGTATTGACTCCAAGACAGAAGGTAAGGGCTTTTATTTAAAAAAAAAAAGTAAAGAAATACCCTCTCTATTTTTAAAAACTCACCTCTACTCTGACTCCTTCTCAACTACCTTTCAGGTTCTGATAACTGTAATTATTCTCCTAAAATCTTCAGCAATTATTCATAATCTATGCTTAGTTACAAATTTCATTCAATTACCTTTCAAGTGCCAATTTTATTTTTTAATCATTAAAAAAAATCTATTTTCTCTGCTTCCCATCCCTATAATTGAGAAAAGAGGGAGTGAAACATTGTAACAGATACACATAATCATAGGAAACAAATTTCTGCATTGGCCATGCCCAAAACTTAAATGCTTCAAAATGTGTCCTGAATCCTTACTCCCCTCTCCCTCTCCCTTTGGTTTCAGGAGGTGGACAAAAGACTATGCCAATGTCAAACACTATTAAATGCTTACTTTGTACACTTATAAAGAGTTGCAGTCAGCATTGGTAGAAGGAACTCCCACAAAGAGAAATAAATGATTTTTGATGTTTGCACAAGGCCCTGTACTAATCACTGTTAAGGATGCAAGATAACTGAGACATCATCATCATCTTCATACATAGCATTTGCCTAAGATTTGTAGAACACTTTAAAAATTCCATCTCACTTAATCCTCAAAAAAATTCTGTGAGATAGCTATTTTTTTATCCTAACTTTACAGAAACTGAAGAACAAAGAGTAAATGACTAACCCAGAACCAAGCAGCTAGAAAGTATCAGAGGCAGGATCCAAATACAGGTTTTCTCAACTCCAAGTGCACTGCTCTATTTTACCAAATCACCTCACTATCCCTTAAGGGTTTCTAATGGAGAAAATAATAATATATTTACACAAATAACCATACTGTAGGGTAAAGTAAAAAGGCAGCATGGCAAAATTGAAGCAGAACTGCTCTTGGTGACAACTACTGACTTCACTCAACCTTTCAATTCTTTATGTCCATGTTTCTCCCACATCTTCTGGGGATCTCCACTCTCAAAATTATTCAATGAAAAATGCTATGATATTTTTAATTCTAATATGTAATATAAATTGATAAAACCCCACATAAACAAAAGCTCTTTGGAGTACTACTCAATACGTTTTAAAAATATAAAGGGGTCTTGAGATCCCAAAGTATGAGAATCACTGCCCTGTGAAGCTCTCTAAGATTTTGAGTTGCAAAGAAGTTGTCATCCCTTTTGGTAGAGAGATTTTTCTCATCTGGGAGGTCCCTGTACTAAATGAAATCTTGGAGGAAGTTGAATTTGTGCTCAATCTTGAAGGTCAAGCAAATTTCATTAGGTCAAATTTGGAGATAAAAGGAGAATGCATGCTAGACAAAAGAAATGGCATTAAGCAAGCATAAAGAGGAAGGAGACACATTTTGATATTTGGTGAGTGGACCTTTGAAAAGTGCTGAGCAGACCAGTTTGGCTGAGGATATGGGTTTAATTAATAGGATGTACCAATTCTATCAAAATAATAAGTCATTTCAATGCATCTCCAGATAGTTGAATATTCCAGAGACAGGAAGTTTGGGAGAATGTGTGTGTTTTCTTGCTTTGCACTGAGCCCTAATTTTCTTATTCTCTTTCTCTCTCTTTTCCACCAATAGCAATAACACTAATCTAAGAAAAACTAATGACACTGGACAAGGAATGAAAAGACTGGAATTCTTATTATAGCTCTGCCATTAATATGGCAGATGGATGCTATGATGGAGGACAAGTTATTTGCTTTCTGGCTTCACAATGAACTTTTGATTCCTTCATCTGTTTGTGATTGTTTCCTTCCCTTAGAACAAAATCTCCTTGAAGGCAAAGCAGAGACTATTTCATCTTTGTCTTTGCCTCTACAGCTCCCAGCATAGTACCTGTCATTCGAATACTTGTTGAATTGAATCGAATCTATTATCCCTGACAATGTCTATCTTACATATCCTATTGCTATTTTGGTGCCAATTTCCCAACACATATATGATTTTTGTTCCCTCTAAATCTGTAATGTTTACAAAAAACTGAGTCTAATTTTCTTCTTCTTGAACTAGAAAACACTTAGCTGCAAGGTTTTAGAAAATCATTATTTAATTCCTCTAGTTCTTGACATGTCATTGCACCAGGACCTGATGTCTCATTATCGAGTTAGTTTTCTAGGCCCACAACTACAAAATCTCTTTTCAGAGATTTAATGCACAAAACAATTAAGCTATGAGGAGACATTAAATTCTGATTCAGGAGAATTAAAACATCTTAAGAACTTGTTTTGTTTACATCATTTTATTTACTATTAATTTCTTCTCATTTTTAGGAAGCAAAAATGTATATAGATATTTTACTCTATTCATTAAGATCCAATTCAACTGGTATTTGAAGTGAAGACAGGGAAATCTGTGGTTAGAGACATCCTGAAATAAGGGCAAATGCTCCCTTGCATTTATATGATTTTTTTAACTGTCAAAAGTGGTAAGGAAGCAGTAAAATGTAGTCATAAAGTTATGATCTTGAAATTAAGAAGTATATTGAAATCATATCTCTGGCATTATTCCTTACTATATGAATTTAGAAAAGTTGCTTAGACTCTATGTGTCTCAGGCAATTCTCTGGGACCTACTTTCTGAAGTCATAGATGGGTTGCTATTTGAATTGGAGGAAGGAGTTCCTTATTTACTAATGAAATAGTGCATTGGCACATAAGCCTAACTGCAACTCTAACTGCCATTTAAGAATCATAATAATAGAAATTAAAATGATTAAAGGGTTCAAAGGATCATTTTGTCCAATCTCTTCCCTTAAGAGATGAAGAAATGTAGATCTTTAGAGATTATGTTACTTTCCCAAGGTCGTTTTAGTTAGTGACAGAACGAAAACCAGAACTTCTAGGTCCTGATCTAGTATTCTTTAGAGGGCACCAAATGACATCTAAAAAGTAGCAACAGGCAAATATCAAGACACTTCTCCAATTGTTTGAATCTTTGAAGTTGATATGATAATAATTGGTAAAGACAATTCCACAGAGAAACAGAAAAGGTTTAATTGGCACATAATAAATTATTAATCATACTCTGAATGGTACCTTGCCTGAAGGTCATGCTAACATACATGCTAATAGTATGAGAAAACTAGAAAAATTAGTTATATGTCCTGATTTAGATTGCCAGAGTGCCAGAATAATAAGGTATATTTGTATATATTAAAAAGTTTCCCTTCATTTTTCGTGGCATGTAGAAAGAAAGATTTTCACACATATTCTTATCTTCTAAGGTAGTAAGATAAAAAACCTTGCTTTTTATTTGACATGATGGTTCTCTGAGGCTAGGTAAGAGAGGTTATATTATATGGGACCACTGATCTCAAATTAAAAGCTCCATAGCTCCTTAGTTTTCTCAACATAATGAGCCCATACCTACTATGTATGCTTCCTGTATACAGAGAACTCAAAAATGCATTTAGTTTAAGAATTGCAGATACTTAATTTTAATGATAGCGGCAATGAGAATGGAAAAGAGGGGGATGAGGGGAAGATTATAGCCCCCACTAGAGACAGGAGGTCCTAGGTTCAAATCTGGCCTCAGACACTTCCCAAGTCACTTGATCCCCATTGCTCACCCTTACCACTCTTCCACCTAGGAGCCAATACACAGAAGTTAAGGGTTTAAAAAATAAAAAAAAAAATTAATATATTAAAAAAAAAGATTGTAGCCCCCAGTAGGGAAAGGAGACCCTAGTAAAATCACAGTCATAGTTTAGAAGTAGTCAGACACATAGCTTCATCTCCTCTCCCTCCAGCTTCCAAATGTCCTTCCAAAAAATTACTGATGCAGGAATTCTATGAGAAACTCTGTTAGATGGTAACACATTAACATATTGAATTATCACCTACAGAAAACTCTGTTTAGAAAAACTGAGGTAATCTAAATCCATTGTCTCTATCTTGTAAATCATTACTAACCACTGTCCCTGCAAAAGGCTTATCTAATCCCTTAGCCTGGGTCATTTTCTCTATAAGAATGCACCCCGAATCATTAAACTTTGTCACTGATCAGCATGAGGACCTTTGTGTCTGCCTGTAAATCTGTCTTTTGACCTTCCTGATGCCAACTCCATTTCTCCTATCCCAATCCTGGACCCATGAATAAATTGACTGATGTTTTATAAAAGATGCCAAAGATTCTGAAAAAAAAAAAAGAATTTGCTACATTTGGTGACCAAATATATGTAGGGACCAATGGAAGAGAATTAAACTGAAATTGAGGCTCAGCTACTGATGAATGGAAGAATGGAGATGACACTGGCTTAAATAGAAGATCTAGGGGAAGTAAGCAGTTTTGGAGAAAAGCAAGTTTAATTTTTAAATGTATAAAGATAGTGTGGAGGGGACAGAAAATTCTCTGACCTTGACTCAGAAATCAAGAAGTCCTGATGCCAAGGCAGCAGAATAATCAGTCAGGTACTAGAATAAAAGTAATGGAAAATATCTGGTAGGGGATAGATAGTAAAGTATAAGACTGAAAGGAAACAGGAAAGGAAAAGAAAGGAAACAGGTGGAAATAACAAATAGAGAGGGAGCAGCTAAGTGGACACTTCCTATCTGTGTGACCCTGGGCCATTCACTTAACCCCAGTTGCTTAATCCTTATCTCTCTCCTGCCTTGGAACCAATATTTAGTATGTATTCTAAGACAGAAGGTAAGGATTTTAAAAAAATAACAGAAATGAGCTGAAGACACGCAGGTAAGGTAGTCCTTGGACAATGGACAGCATATATGAAATTGAAATATATATATATATATATATATAATTGAAAGCTAGTTGTGAGATCTTTTATCTCAATCGGAAGATTGCAACTTCTAATTGCCTCAGCCCTACTGTTTTCTGCCCCAGTCAGACTACATTTGGAGCATAGTGTTAAATCTTTGATTTTAGATTTTAGAAAGATCACTGACAAACTTTACTGTATGCAAGGAGAGTCATCTGGATAGTGAAAGACTTAGACACTTCCCAAGTAAGAACTGGTTCAACAATTCAATTCAGCATGTATCTTTTAGGTGCCTGTTGTATGAAAGCACCGTACTAAGCACTAAAGATACAAAGAATAAAAAAATAGATATCTCAAGGATCTTCTATTCTGCTATGGAAGGTAGGAAAGGAATTCTATAACATTTAAAGAGATAATTCAATAGAATTTGAAGAGGGAGAGAACATTAACTATGAGAAGGATGAATAAAGGTTTCCTATAGGAAATGGTATTCAAATTGAGCCTTGAAAGAAATTAAGTCTTCTAAGAGGTAAAAGTGAAGTTGGAGGAAATTCTCCGTATACTGACTAGCCTGTAAAAGGGACAGTAGAAGAAGATGGGAAAATGGGTTTGGGGAATAGCTAATAGGCTAATTTGTCTAGAACACAGGATGCATAAAGGGCAATAACATGGAATATTGGAACCTAGATTATATGTGACTTTAATTGACAAGCTGAGTGGTTTTAATACTTTTCGTGGTGTTAATAGGAAGCCACTAAATCGGTCTTTAGAGAGACCTTCATGTTGGTTCCTTTTGCTAGTAGCTTAGGTGCTCTGGTAAAGTCATCAACCCTTCTCATTCCTGGAATTGTTGATTTAAGAGGAACAAGATACCTAGAAACAGGAATAAGACTTGGTAGTAGGATATTAAGTGGAAATGTCTAGCAGGCAAATGAAGAAACAGGAATATAGGATTAGTACGAGAGTCTGAGCTAGAGGTATGCATTTGGGTGGGAGTCAGTAACTGAATCTATAGGCTTAATACTTGAAAGCAAAGGAGTTGATGAAATCTCCAGGAAAAAAAAGATGTATATAGAGAAAAGAGCCAACTATGCAACTTTGAATAATAAAATATTCTAGGAAATGGAAACTTCCATAATAAGAAAATAGTAGACACATAAAGAACTTTGTAGTTAGCAAAGGGCTTTCCTTGTACAGTTCAGGAAGGGCTTCTTAAAGTAAACTCCAGATGTTTTATTGCTGAAGGAATTCCAAAACACAGCATTGTGTAGTAGAAATAATGTTGGATTTTGTGTCAAAGGACAATGGTTTTCCTTTATGTTTCACCTTGAGCAAGTGACTTGACCTTAGTTTCCTCATCTTTTAAACAAGGAGGTTGGGTTAGGTGACCTCTCATATCCCTCACAGTTCTAAATCTATGAATCTATGATCCTTCTGGCAGAGATCACGATTTCTACACTTTTCAGTAAGCCTTTTCATTACTTTTTGTAGCCATAATAATTTAAATCCTAGTGGCCAACATCCCAGTGATGAATCTCTCCAAACAGCTTTTATTGTGAAACAATAGCTAATCCATTTAAAGACTATCCTGGAAGCCCTTCTACTTGAGTAGTACCTGCTGTGGCTTAAATAGCTGAAATTACATTAGTGAACCCAAGTTCATTTTCATGCTAAGATGAGATG
Organism: Gracilinanus agilis; assembly: GCF_016433145.1. Lineage (NCBI taxonomy): Eukaryota > Metazoa > Chordata > Mammalia > Didelphimorphia > Didelphidae > Gracilinanus > Gracilinanus agilis. The sequence goes on from NC_058131.1 coordinate 634,183,107, forward strand.
TTGGAATAGGATGTTGGGGAAGGAATACAAATATTGTTATCATCATTTTTTAAGAAGAAACTGAGAGGATCAGAACCACAAGTGGTAGGGAGGATTGAATGAACTGCGCTGACTCCATCTTGTGACTCAATTCTGAAACTAGCTCAGTTCCCTTTTTATTCAGTTATGGGTATAGTCTAATTTCTGCCTTGTGAGAAAACTATGTTCAACTATGGAAACTGTGAGAAAATCTTGCTATAGTATTTGAATCTAGTCCTGCACGACTCAGAAGATGGACCACCTCTCCAAAGTTTGATGCAAAGAAATTTCTCAAAATTGTACATCTCAAGGAAAGCATATATCTTCTCTGAAAACTGACCCCCTACTGGCTTTATTAGTCATTATTTCCATCTTACTTTGATTGAATACAGATACTTGGGGAGCATGGGACATCTTTTTTCTGATTTCAAGGAATTATACCTATTTACTTTCCCCCTCCCAACTTGGAAGGTCCCTAATCTTTCCTCCAATTAGAAATCAGAAAAAAAACCAAATTATTTTGTATCCCAGGTTGTATCTTGGTTGTTGTTTTTTAAATTAATTGATCTTATTTAATTGTTTTAAATTCATAAAAATCTGTCCCCTTCCCTTATATTCTAGGTCCATTGCTAAAGCTGAGTGTCCTGGCCCCAATTTGTTAGACAATTGGCATGCATGCTTTTCTTAATAAATTGATATGCTCAGAAGCTTAAATCTTTGTTTTCTCAATCATATCATCTTTTATATACCACAAAACGTGAAGTTCAGACAAATTATATAACTTCTCTATGACCACATAGATAAAAAGTGTTAGAATCAGTCCTCAAATTTAGGTCTTTTGACTTCAAGTCTCATGTTTAACATATTCTACAATGTTCCCTCTACTGTAGAACTGAAGTGGCAGAAAGGAATAAATTTTATTGAAAGGAGGAAGGGCAGCCAGTTTAAGAGAAACATAAACGGCAATCAATAGAGGTAAATTTGGTTTCAATGACATGAACTCAAACATAGTTTAGCATCACTGGAAACAAGAGACAAAATAGTTTGAAGAAGGAAGGAGTAGTCAACAGAAGCTTACATATTTAAAAATGCAGTAACATGGATTTTGTATTGAAGTAAGCAAAAATGCTCAGTGACATCATGAAGAGATTGATGCTAATTTGTAAAAACAAAGTATACATCAATTTATTGCTTCATTTTGTGAAATATGGCCAGGAGTGATCTCATTATCCTCCTATTATTCAAGATTTATTGAGTCACACTTCTGGAACATAATGCTTTATCAATTATGCTGGAGATTTTTCAGAAAACAGAGAAGACACAATCCTAGCATGGAATTTTCTAAAGTATTGAAAACTAATGCTCCTAGCTACAGTAAGAGATTAATCATTGTAATAAGTTACTTGCCTTGGTCAATCTGTAGAACAAAGTTGGCAGTTCCATTGATCCCAGAAATTACAAAGGAATTGGAATTCTATGAAATGAAAGGTCCCATATGGAGCTATTTAGTTATGGTACAAAAACCCATTCCCAGCAAAGGAAGAGGCCAGATCATAATTTCTTGCTTTCTTTCATTTCCCTCTTCTCACACTGTAACAATGTATTGAACACATATCCTTTCTTTAAAAAAAATAGGCAGATGAAACCATTATCAGACTACTTTCAACATGTTAACTTCATGAGAGAGAAAGCCTGTCTGGGAGCTTACTGAGAACACTCATTTATTCAATGAGCTGTTATTCTATTTATTAAAACCAAAGTTCAAAAGTGGAATATATCTTTTTTCTTTGGACACAGTGTTTGCTCTCTCAGAAAATCAAGAAAATCCTACTGGCTTGGGCATATACAACTGCCACAGCCTTTCCTTAGGAATGGTATAAGAAACCTTAGTGAAGACAGCTTATTTTTAAAAATTCAATTTTTTTCAGTCCCTTCCACCACACCTTCTCCATATTAGAGAAGGTAAGAAATATAATATCCATTATACTTATGAAGTCATGCAAAATATATTTCTGCATTAGTTGTGTTTAAAAAATACAAGAAAAAGAAAGAGAAAAGTATGTTTGAGCCTACACTTGAGTCTACCAATTCTCTGTGTGGAGGTGGATACCATTTTTCATCATGAGTATTTTCAAATTGTGAATGATCATTGTATTGATCAAAGTTATTAAATTGAGGACAGATTCTACTGAGTAAGGACTCAACTCTAAAATTCATTCAGTTCCTTTTAATTTAACTGCTTGGTCACTGTGGAGTTCCAAGCACATTTTCTCTTAGATTTTACTGTACTCTCTCCCTCTAGACACTTGAATTTTTGCATAAAATAATTAGGACACTAAGGATACTCAACTCTAGAAGACTGCAATTGATTTACATAATTTGCACTTAGGAGCCAGATTCAGAAATGCTCTTTTCTTACTGTTCATGTCCATCCAGAGATCATATGGATATGCCACATTCTATTTCTAGTACTACAGTTAAGCATGCCATAGTCCTCAATGAATACTTATTTTCTATAATATTCAACCTACATTTTTGCATAGAACAAATTTAGTTTTTAAGCAACAAATAAAAAAGTATTAGGATAGCAAATAAATGACAGAATGTTAGTATGAAATAGTGGAAACACTACTGAATTGTGACCTCAGAGCATCTTTTTCTATCAGGTCTTCCTTTTTGCTATCAGAAATGAGAAGATAAGATGAAGTGATCACTAAGGCATCTCACACTCCAAAATTCTTTATCCTATCTCCATAGTCCTATCTTTCAAGCCTAAAATTTTAAGAGTGTAACACCAGATTCCATTATGCATCAAATATTGAGTATCTTCACTATGCGAGGTGATTTGGAGACTATTAAAAAAGGTAAAGACCCATTTTCTCAGACTTTAATACAGTCACAGTACTCTTGGGATAACCTAACATATTTATGTTACTTTTTGGGACATTTTCAATTCTTCATTATATCTTTTTTTTTTGCTTTGTCATTTATTCCCTTATGTTTGTTATCATTAATATAATAATTAGACTTATTATTATAATTATCATATTATTGTATATTATATTTTATTATTTTAATTTAATTTAATTTAATCATTTATTGTTTATTATTATAATATTTTATTATAGTATAATTATTATTAGAATTATGATGTTATTATAATTATTATAATAATTAGAGATAAGTCTTTTTCTTTCTGGACTTGTACACTATGAAGCTTGTGAGACACAAAGCAATATTAGCAAAATAAATCTGAGAACTAAAACTCTCCAGTATTTGTTTGGATGTAGACAACAATGATTTGAGGATGTGTGTTGCCCAAGAAGATAAATTAATTCAATTGTGATGGTTCCAAACATATTTAAGTGTTTATATTTTTAGCTTAAAGTCAAAATGGTGTTTAGCAAAACTGGCCCATCTACAGAGTTATCACTATTAGTTTAGCAAATCATGTAAAACCTTGAATTTTCAAGATACAAATTCAGTAGTATTTTTGTTTCTGAAAATATTATAATGCTAATGAAAGCTTATGGCCATCCATTTTAAAAAATAATATGCTTTACTTTTTTAAAGGAAGAGAACGTAAATCTATCTGTTATTACTACCGTTATTTCCAAGAAATAACCAAAATAATTTTAACATATTGTCACATTGCTGTTTCCAATAGACCTTTAAGCTAATAAAGTCCTTTAATAGCTCAAGATAAGAAGGAAAACCAAAGACATCATGTTTGGGATGTCTGTGTGAGACAGATAAGAGTGAACTGTTAGCATACAGCATACTAGACTTTGAACAAGAGGTGGGTGTTAAGAGTAGCAGCATTACAAAGTCATAAAATGAGTATTACATGTGGACTCAAAAGACCTGAGTTCAAATCCTGACTTGACAGTGGGCAAATCACTGAACTTCTTTAGGGTTCAGTTTCCACACCAACAAAAAGAAGATGTTGTTGAGGAAGACCTAATGTCCCAATCAGCTCCGAGTATTTTCATTCTTCTCATTTTTAGTCAGTGGCAGAGAAAATAGAGAAATGGTTCCAGAGATGTGAATGCTGAGTATCAGAGGATGGAAAGACCAGTCTTGTCAACCATCAGGAACAGGAGCTATAGTGTTGAGCATGCAGCCTATGTCCACACACATGAATGGGAGATTGGCACAGTAGCAAAATTGAAAACTTATCCCAGGGAAGCAAAGAGGTCAAGAATCTGAGAGTAAATGAAACCAATGGGGAACAGATTGTCAGATTAATGACAATGGAACGCAACTCAACACAGACTCTTGCTCATATTTCAGATTCACATGTGCCAGTTATACCTCTTCTATCCCATACAGGAGAAATGCTGTTGGATGTTAAGACCCACCTAAAATAAACACAAGAATAAAGCAGTTACCAAAACTCTCCACTTAAACAAGAGTTTGGGATATAATATGTATTTTTTCTCTCATTAAAAAAAAAAGAGACATTATTGTGGTACTATCAGTTTTTTATTGGTATTATATTTTGATAGTCTCATAAGACCTGGAGATGAAAGATACCTCAGGATTTACCTTGTCCAAATACCCTCACTTTACAAATGAGAAAAATGAGGTTAAGATAAATGAAATACCAAAGGTTCTTTAATTTGTTCTACTCTTAGCATCTGTCTACTTCAGAAGGATGGAAAGAAAATGGTCTTGTCCAAAGAGAAAACATAGGTCTTCCATTCCACCTTGAGGGCAGTAAGAGCTTATAAATCACATAAAGAGCATTTCAGTGGCACGACCCAGAGCATTTAAACAGGCAATCACAGTAGCAAATCAGCCTGAAGAAAGAACTTTTTCGCTGTCATTCTCAGTCCCTAAGAACATTTCATTCCATTTCCTCTTCTGATTACCATCTTTATTTTGAAAATGGGTCTACTGGGTGTTAATACCCAATCTATTTGCATGCTTGCCTCAGAGTCTTCTCAAGGCCAAAAGAAATTAACAAAAGGAAAATAGAGAAAAAACTGATATCTCTTGTATCTAAAAATTAGGCAGGATAGAAAATAGCACTGTGATTCATTTTTCTAAGACTCTTTAAACTGTCACAGGAAGGGGGAGTAACAAAAAAATAAGTTTATCCCTTAAACAGCATAAAATCACCACCCCATAATTAGTGTGCATTCAGTAAATTCTTCCATAATGTTAGCAAAATTAGATTTTTTCCCTCTAATCAGCATAGGAAATCAGTTAGAAGTCAATGGTCTCCTCGTCTGGTGAGTTGTGCCCATATAGAGCATTATATAACCACCTGGAATCATGGCTGCTTTTGATTAGCAAACTTAATTTGACTATCACAGAATCACAAAAATTCAGAGCTGGAAGAGCACCCAAGATTCATCTAGTTTTGCTCTTTTTTCTTCAAGGTGATCCATCTGAAGCATATACTTAAACACATTTTGCATTTAGGCAGATACTGTCTTAAAGATTATTCCTTCTAGCTGAGAAATACTGTTACAACTAGAAAAGTGACTTTATTATCAAGTGGATGAGACTCCATCCATCTCTAATCTGAATTCTCATAATTAATACTATAAGAAAATTATTAACACTTAAATTTTTGACCCTCCTACTAACTGACTGGGTCACCATAGGCAAATCATTTAACTTTTCTAAACCCCACTTTCCTTATCTGCAATATTATTGGTTTTGCCAAATATTTTCTAATGCCCTTTTAATTCTAAATGTTCTTATCTGATATAGGAGCAACAGAAAGAGAAAGGAAGAGGAGAGGAAGAAGGAAATGAAGGAGATGGACAGGATCCTGTTCCCAGCTATGTCACTGAGTGTGTGATTATGGGCAAACCACTGACTCGCCTTACATCAATTCCCTTCTCTGTAAAATAAAGGGATTTACTCAATTGCTAAGGGAAAGCTTGCCTCGAACTGGTGACCAAATAAGAAGTATTCTCTAGGGTTTTTATTTGTATAAGTCTTAATTCCTCAGTTAGATACTAGATGGCTCCTTATTATCTTACATTATCTTATTTTGTACATTCATGTATTACTCAAGAATCTAATTATACATTACATTTAGATATAGTGCTTTACAATTTGGGAAGCATTTGTTTTGTACCCACTGTGCCCTCTATATTATATGTTTTGTATTTCTTTTATATCCTCTGTAGTATCCTATTAATATACTACAGTTAGACAGAATGCCTTAAACTTTATGAGTTATTTTCCATAAAACAGTGTGAGATAAATTAGTGTATTATCTCTTTTTAAGATAAAAAACTGGAACAGTAGCTTTTAATAAATGTTTAAAGAAATACGTAAAAATGAAAAGTATCTATTTTCAGGCATCCTTTTTCATTGTCACATTTCAAGTACTTTCATTTTTTTAAAGTCTATCCCCATTTTTCCTCAATTCAATTAAATGAATTTGACTCAACCTTACTAGAGGAGTCATCTTTGGTCGACTATTTTAAAAAAAAAAACTTATAAGAAATGATGGGCAGAATGGTTCAAGAAAAACCTGGAAAACTTATGTGAACTGATGCTCCCCCAAACAGAAGGTAATGTGATATAAGTTGTACTTATGTTATCGTACAATGAATTTTTCCATGTTCATCATGCTGTTAAACAAGACACACTAGATAAAAATTCGTGGAGGAAAAAAAGTAAAGAATGATATGCTTCAATCTGCATTCAGACTACATCAGTTCCTTCTATGATAGTAGAAAGCCTTTTTTGTCATGAGTCCCTTGGAGTTATCCTGGATCCTTGCATGGTTGATAATAGATCATTTACAGATGATCATCATACATTATTGATATATATATATATATATATATACATATATATATATGTTGTACTGTATAATGTTTTCCTAGTTCTGCTCCCTTCACTGTGCATTACTTTATGTAAGTCTTTCTAGGATTTTTCTTCTTGTTCATTATTTCTTATGGCACAATAGTATTCCATTACAAACATATACCACAACTTGTTCAGCCATTCCCCAATTGATGAACATACTTTCAGTTTTCAGTTCTTTTCTACTATAAAAAGAGCTGCTATAAATATTTTGGTACAAGCAGGACCTTTTCCCATATCTTTGATCTCTTTAGAATACAGACCTAGTAGTGGTTTTGATGGAGCAAATGATATGCACAAAGGATATTTGGGCATCATTACAAATTGCTCTCCAGAATGGTTGCATCAGTTCAGAGCTGAATACAACAGGGTATTAGTGTCCCAGTTTTCTCTCATCCCCTCCAACATTTATCATTTTCTCTTTTTGTCATATTAGCCAGTCTGATATGTGAGAGGTGGTACCTCAGAGTATTTTTAATTTGCATTTCTCTAGTTAATTCTCTAGCATTGTAAAAGCATACTTTTTAAACTTTAGATTTCTTCGGAGTTTTCAAGGGGGGGGGAGGAGGTCTATTTTTCTTTCATGACATGACTAAAATGGAAATGTTTAGCATGAATGCACATGATAACCTATTTCAAATTGCTTGACTTTTCAGTGAATGTGGAAAAGAATGAGGAAGAGAGAGAATTTAGAACTCAAAAATTTTTAAATGAACATTAAAATTTTTACATATAATTGGAAAAAAATATAAAAAGCCTAATTCACATTCATGTTCTCATTACCAACAAATTGTTTAGAACTAAGTTTTTCATCAAATCAGAGAGAACTATCATTGCTACACCATTTAGTGCCTCCCTTGCCTCAAAGTACATTCCACCAGAAAAAAACTTCATATTTACTTTTTAATGTGTTTTTTAAGATTCTCGAGTGGAAGTCTCTCTTAAACAGAATTGATGTTCAATGAATACTGGTCAAATTAGATGGAGTTGAATTTCAGTTTCTGATCTTATGAAATTTCTCTAATAATCTATAAATAGGATTATATTTTCTTTGTCCAGACTCTTGGGAGTTAGCAGTTAGCTTCATCTTCCACATATTACCCCCATGCAACTGCCCTCCAACCCTGCTTGGAAGAGTTGACCTTAAGACAGTACCATCCTTCTCAAACCCACCAGAATAGCAGAGATGTTCAACATGGCACTTTTTCTTTTGAAAGTCTCTCAACTCTTAAATTATGAGTCAGCAGTGAAGTCATTCTGACATATTAAAATGTTTGATACTAAATTTTTTTTACATTTTACATTTATTAATGATACTAAAATTTTTTAAAATGTGGGTGATGTTTAGATTTTTAATGTATGATTTGGGGCTTTTTTAAGTTGATCATTTTTCTTAGAAATGGAATTTCTAAATTCCTACTACTACAGTAAATTTCCTACTCCTGGACTAAAATTTCAGCACGTTGTATGCTGATTAAAATTAAAATTTAGAACTATACCAGTTTTTCTACCTTCTCTCTTTGTTTAATGAGTTACCCACAGAGCACTTGTCTATAGTGCACTTTCCACAAAATTAGTGTAAGTTAAAAGCTATTAGCTGCACTTATTATGGACACAATTATTTTCCTTAGAAGCTACACAAATGGAAGGTCAGATGTAAGATGGCCACAGAGTAGGAGGAACTCTTGGACTCTTCTCACAACTAATCACAGCAAAGTGTCTCAAAAGGACAGAAATCAAAATCAGATGAGTAAAGGGGCTCTCCTGTGGGGCATAGCCTTAAAGGTAGGCAGAATTTGGAAATCCATGCTATAAGGGGGTAAAATTACACTTATCAAAGCATTGGCTAATCACCCCTCCCCCACACCACCTATCAACCAGAGTCAGAGCAAGGCAAGGGCCTGGCAATCTCTAAATTCTCAAGGGCTGGCTGAAACTTACCCCTAAGGGTAGTGCAAGGCCTCAGCAGAGAGATTTGGGACCCAAGGCTGAAGAGCACGGAGCCTGGGAAGTGAGTGTGGAGCTTGGGCAGAAGCAAGACTGGCCACAGTGGAAGCAGTTGGGACTGGAAAAAAGAGCCTCCAGGCAAACCTCTTTAAAGGACGAATTGCGTGGAAGACACTATCAACACAAAATTCTGTGAGACAGCTAAGAAAGCTATGTCCACAAACATAGGAATCTCAGTCCATAAGTAGCAAAAGAAATCAACACCAACAGAAAAAACTTTTGACCCTGGATAATTTCTATGGAGAAAAAGAGTAAAATACAGAAACAGCAGAAAGTGGCAAATAAGCAAACACATCCAAACTTTCCCAAAAAAATGGAAATTGGTCACAAGCACTTGAGGAAATCAAAAAGGAGTTTAAGAACCAAGTAAAAAAGAAAGAAGAAAAAAATGGGAAGAAAAGTGGGAAAAAGAAACAAAAGTAATTCAAAAAGAAAATAACAGTTTAAAAAACAAAATCACCCACATGGAAAAAGAGGCAAGAAATCAAATGAAATAATAAGCAAGTTGTAGACTAGAATTGACCAGCTGGAAGCTGTGAAAATCAGATAGACCAAACCAAAAAGGAAAATCAAAGGATCATAGCTGAAAATCAGTCTTTATACACATTGTTTATTTTATTTTTTTTAAACCCTTGTACTTTGGTGTATTGTCTCATAGGTGGAAGATTGGTAAGGGTGGGCAATGGGGGTCAAGTGACTTGCCCAGGGTCACACAGCTGGGAAGTGGCTGAGGCCGGGTTTGAACCTAGGACCTCCTGTCTCTAGGCCTGACTCTCACTCCACTAGGCTACCCAGCTGCCCCTGAAAATCAGTCTTTAAAGACTAGAATAGGACAAGTAAAAGCTAATGACCTTATGAGACAGGAAGAATTAATAAAGCAAAATCAAAAGAATGACAAAATAGAAGGAAACATGAAATATCTCATTGAAAAAACAATTGACCCAGAAAACAGATCCAGGGGAGACAGTTTGAGAATTATTGGTCTACCTAAAACCTGGAAAAAAATAAAAGCCTTGACATCAAATTATAAGAAATTATCCAAGAAAACTGCTCTGATATTCTTGAACAGGAGAGCAAAATAGACATCAAAAGAATCCATAAATCACCCTCTACATTAAATCCTTAAAAGGAAATCCCTAGGAATGTAATAGCCAAATTCAAGAGCTTCCAGGCCAAGGAGAAAATATTGCAAGCAGCCAGAAAAAGACAATTCAGATATTAAGGAGCCCAAATCAGGATTACATAGGATCTGGTAGCCTCCACACTAAAAGACCCCAAGGCCTGGAATATAATATTCAGGAAGGCAGGAGAATTGGGTCTATAACCGAGAATAACCTACCCATAAAAACCGATTACATACTTTCAGGGGAAAGTATGGGCATTTAACAAAACAGTAGATTTCCAAGCATTCCTAAAGAAAAGACAAGAACTAAGTGAAAAATTTGATGTCCAAATACAAAATTCAAAAGATCCATAAAAAAGGTAAATAAGAAAGAGGGGGGAAAATTAGGGACTTCAGTAAGGATCATATTTTTATATGGAAAAATTATATATGTAACTCTTAAAAATGGTTCTCATTATCATAGTAGATAAAAGAAATTTTTATAGGCAGAGGTTGTGGTACTAAGCTGTTTAAGATGTTATGAAATAGGGGGGATAGAAAGTGGCAGTAAGGGAAACTTGAAGGAAAAAGAAAAACAAATAAACATAAATTATATATACAGCTGTTCTTCTACATTGTGACTTTTCTCATCACAGTTTTGATATATCACAGGTTGGTATAATTAACTAAATAGGAATTTGGGGAGAGTTTTACAGATACTGCCTATGATACACAAAGGCCAGGAAATACCCAGAAAAGGGTAAAAAAGTCAAAATGCATATTTAACCCCAAATTTATAATTATAATTTATAATTAAATACTATAAACACCCCATAAAAGAAAAAGAAAAAGTTCAAACTTCTCTAGTAGTAAAGGAAGGCCAAAAAATTTTGTGGATTTCTGGATTGTAGGGACTACACCCCTAACCCCTATGAAAAGATAACTATATAAATAGAGACACATATATATGTATGTGTATATGTGTATATGTATGAATTTATAGATAAAGATATAATATATAACATATGATATATAATAAAATATAAAGCACTATAGAAATGTGATTTATAGTTATCTTAATTTTAGTTTCATTCCTTCCACTAGTCAATGAGCATTTATTTATTAAACATCTACTCAATGCAAAGTGCCGGGGATATGAGTACAAAGAATAAGACAACTATAAATAAGAAGCTTTCATTCTAATGCAGAAAACAAAACAAACAGGTATTTGACATGTAGTATATGACTATAAATTTCATTTTATAGAATCATAGAATGTTAGGGCTAGCAGGGCCCTTAGGGAATATCACATCAAATTCAATAGATATTTATTTATTTATTTAGTATAGTCCCTTAGAAATTGAAAACCAAGGCAGGAAGCTACTTCTTCAGGTCATACCACCACAGGGTGGTAAATCCAAGATATGAAAGCAGTTTTTAATAGCTTTATCTCCACTGCCCATTGTCACTACATATTTGTGATAGGAAAGGTGGTAATGTTGAAGAGTTTACCCCTGACATTTCTGACAACTGGTTTTGAAATAGCAGATTAGGAAAATTGTCAGACTTATGAAGGCTATTTTAAAAATCTCTAGAATTCTGACTATCCGTATAACACTTTCATACTCATTAAAAGCAATGCAATTAATTTAACATCTAATCTATAACACTTTGCTATGAACTGTTGTTTGTCCTTTGTTTCCTTTCAAAGAGAACCAATGACATTGTGGAGTGATGTTTTGACTTGTGCATGAATTGGTTTAAGTGAAGCAGCGTGGCACAAAATTCTTTTTTTCCAGAGTCATAGACAAAAGTCAGGACAACAGGCGATGACCTGGGATACAGAGGATAACCGTGGCTTCTTCTAAGCTGATCAAGCTCCATGATGCTTGCTTCAACCGCCTTCATGACTGTTGAAACAAATTGTTCTCATCTGCCCATTCCACAAGGGAAAGTCTTCACAGGACTGGGGCAGCCTCTCAGTCCCCTTAACTCACCAGTGGGTTTGATACTGGTCAGTTACCTTCAACCTGATTTAGCCTCTCTGCCAAGATGTTTTACCAAGGTGAGCTGCTGTGAATGCAACGGCTTCTTGGAACCGTAGATGAGAGTTAGAAAAGGCTTGACAAGGTCTTGACAAGTCCTCACACCACATAAGCCCTAATACTATTGCTCATCACTAGTGGAAAAATCAAGGAAAAATAAAAAACAATTCCAACCTTAATGGAACTTTCCATCCTATAGGGATATAGATTAATATCGACAAAATAGGAAGTAGAATATGCCAGAGAGACTTTGAGTATCAATTACCAGTTATAAATATAATAATAACATGCTTTTAATATGCTCTGATAATAGTTGACATACAGCATGGTATGAGGTTTTCAAAGATAATTAAGAGCTCATTTATAGATTATTTGAGATTCTTTGTCAAGTCTATGAGCTACGTACTACAGAATATCATTACATACCAATTTTTCAGCTGAATGATTGAATAAGCATTTTAAAGTGCTTAGTATGTGCAAATAATTTTAATGGAGGAAACACATATGAAAGATTTCAGCTATAAATCTGATGGTAAAGACTCTTTGTCCTTAGAGGATAGAGGTAAAACATATAGTATTGTCTCTTCTTTAATGTAATTTCCACTGATAAAATCATATCCGTTTCCAGTGCTGTACCATTTGAAAGTACTGAGGACTTTTATGGGAACAGTTTTTCTGGGAATTCAGTAGCTTTGGCTGTGGTACCTTCAGGAGTGCTAAATCTCCACTTAGATTGCTGCCTAGAATGAATGGCTGGGAATGATGATGAGAAAACTGAGGCTTAGGAAAGTTAAATTAATTGCCCAACATCACACAGTTAGTGTCAGAATCAAGATTTACATCCAGATCTGCCTGACTCTCCAGAATGTCATACACTATTCCCTGCTGTCTATAGTGGAAAGAGCAACTTCTGCATGGACATCTTCCTATCAGCTATCAGTCCAGGTGATCTATGGGTGGTTGTGGGTAAATGGGGAGGTGGGTACATAATCCATCTAGAGCATGGTCCTCTCTCATTTAATGAAAGCCTAAAAAAGAATAAAGATCTCATCCTTGCTCAGATCCATTCATGTTTAAAATTAGCCCTGTAGAGGTCCTGCTGAGTATGTGTGGGATAAACTCATTCTACTTTTCCAAGGCAACATGATCTACATCTCTTTGAATATTAATTTTGGAACACTCACTGCCCAACTGCTCCCAGGCCTAATAAGAAATTAAGCAGTCACCCACTGGGTCTAGGAGTGAATCATAGGATCATAACATTTCAAGCTTGAAGGGACCTTAGAGAACAACTTCCTCCTTTCTCTCTGGCCTGCAGTGTCCTACAAGAGTAGTTATCTATTAATGCCCTATTGTCATGGTCGAAAAGATTATCATTTTTTCCCCAATGAAATGCAAATTAGCACTCAAAACTGAGTGTCTTAAATAATATGTAAATCAGTTTTGGTTTGGGTCACAGTGTATTTTTAAAGCAGAAATTGTTTACTCATAAACCTGAGTGGTATTTCTCAAGGTGATGCTCCATTCTGAACTAGAAAATGAAAAGGGTCAAAAATGGATATTAGAGCAGGGAAAACAGGATAGTGAAGCTTAGCCATTAGAATCAAGAGAAAGGGAGGTTATGGCTCTCTGCACTATGGTTAGAAAGAGACCCCAGATATGAATGAAAGGAAAGCTGTGACTAAGATCTGGATGAAGTGAGGCATTTAATGCTTTAGGTTTAGGAAAGAGATGTTAGCTTTATGAGTGGGACTCTGGTCCTTTGCCTGTTTCCTTTGAGAGGAAAAGGAGAAAAAAAGAAGAAAACTCTGTCCACAGAGCAGAGAGTAGGGAGACAATCTGCATAAACTTCTGCCACTCCTGAGATAAGGATTTCTGTCCATTCTAAAAGAACATAACATCACTTCTCAGCTGTGTGATCCTGGGCAAATGACTTAACCTCCATTGCCTAGTCCTTACCACTCTTCTTCCTTGGAACCAATACACAGTATTGATTCTAAGACAGAAAGTAAGGGTTTAAAAAAAAAAGAACATAACATGATCTCAGCCTAAGGCATGGCTGAGCCTGAAATGGCAATTATGGAACTCTGTAGCTGCCATCAAGGTATAGGAGGAAGCATATGGAATAAAAGATGATTCTTAATAACTAATGATTGGCAGAACAATTCTCCAGACTGATCCATCCAGCTAAGATACTGTGATCCTGCCCACTTGTGGAGTAGCCCAATTTAGAATGGAGCCTCTGAATCAATCAATGACTCTTATAAGGATAATCTCTGAGAAACAGAAAGGACATAAAATGATGAGTTGCTATGAGTTGCTCTGGTCATACATGAAACCTATGTGTGACCCATTACTATGATGCTTTAAATTTGTGCCCATCTCTAACTATTGATGTACATTGGTGGGAGATTGCCTCTCAGACATAGAGATAAAAATATTATGTAATTGGTATTCTTGCTTTGCCTTTAACCAAATAAATATTTTTGATTAAGTTTATGGAACATATGAGTCATATGACCAACAATATGGTGAGCTAGACATTTTCTCCAGCCCCTACTAACTTCAGAGAGGAATTGTGTAACAGAAACAGAGTAATTAAAGCTTTCTCCACTGACCCAGAAAGCAAGAATCTCAACAAAGTAACAGCTTTATGAATTAATATTGAAAACCATAATTCTTAACGCACTTTTCCAATATACTTCCTCCACTAGTTTGAGGTGAGTACAAACTTAAAGCAGCATAGTAATGGGTCACATGTGTAGTCTCTGCTGGTGTACCCTCCCATCCTTCTTCTATCATCTTGTGACAACAAGGAATGGCCCTTCATTCTTCCCAACCACAAGAGGAAGTGTGGGAGGTATTGGGGCTGGGCAGACTTTAAATATAATTCCCATCTGCTTAGGGGTGGCCTCTAGATTAGAGAACCCCAAGGCTTCAGAGACAGTGCCTAGAACAGTGATGGGCAATCTTTTGAGCTTGGTGTGTCAAAATTCACCAAAAAACTGAGCATAACTTGGGTGGTGTGTCACTAAGAGAAAAAAAAACATAATTTCACAATATTTATAGTTTAAATAACAAAATGTATAATTGTAATAAATAACAGTATTTAATAAACCAAAAATAGGTAAATTAATATAGGTAGAATTGTCATCTATAGTGCACAGAGTGTCTACACTACACTACAGCCAATGTTTCATCCTCAGCATGCGGCCCCATCCTTCTCTGTATGCGGCCACATGTGTCATCAAAAATGGCTATGCTTGTCAGTGCTGACACGTGTCATAGGTTTGCCATCACCGACCTAGTACCTAGTCTACCCCCAAACCTTCAAAAAACAATAGAAGTTGACAGCTTAGACAGAGAACCAAAAGAATAGAAAGAACTAGGGCAGGGATCAAGGGGGTCCACCAATACCAAAGAAAAATGGACCAGAATCTGTCTATCTAAAGCCAGTCCTGTCAACTCTGAAACTATTTGGATTAGGGACTCCAGCCAGCAAAAACTAAATTTCTTAATATGGGAAGAAACAGAAACAGATTAGTTTATCCTCTCATCTAAACCCTCTATCAAAATGGGAAGGGTCAGAAAGTTAGTGCCATGAGAATATAAGAGGAAAAAAAAAGACTAAAATCACAAAAAATCTTGAGAGGAAGAAAATAACTTAAATACCTAGGGCTCCAAATAGATAAATCAATATGTTAAGATTAGGAAAATATTAAGATTATGATGGAAAATGAATACCAAGACATCTAAAGAATTACAAACCTCTCTAAGTAAATATTGCAAGATAAAAGAAATTTAACCAATACCTCATGAATTAGCATGTAACCATAGGAAGATATTTCAAGGGAGAAATGAATAGTTAGTGGGGAACAAAGAGTGGGATTTGTGGTTTGCTCAGCAGAAATGGGCAGAATAGAAAAATCTTGAATCGTACTGGTGAATCTCTCCTAAAAAGCTTCTAGGTCAGTAGTTCTCTTAAGGGTATACCCCAGTTCACTAGACATTCCACAGACTATATAGAATTTGCAATCCTATGCATATGTCCATGTCTTTTCCAGTGATATAGAATTTACTCTTATAATAATATGCCAGGGGCTCCCACCTTTCTGCATAATACTCTTTCATGAGCAAAAATAGTTAATAAATGAACTGGCTAGAAGAGGGGACTCATCTAAGATGTGACCCATAATTACTATAAAGCATCCTTTGCCTTAGGTTCTAGTGAGTTCTAGGTAAAGCATTGACTTCTCTGCAATATAAACCATTCCTTCCAGATTTCCAGCTCTCTACATCTAAGGCAATCAGAAGGGAGGATTTCCAGATTATCTTCCAAAGCCCCAGTAATACCCATTGTCCTATTATAACTTAGTAAAACAAGGCTGAGTGTAAGAATCTGGAGGTGAGTTAGGTTAAAGGATTCTTATGTACAGGGAAGAAAAACCTTAGCAAATACAGAGTGAAAGGCCCACCTTCCCAGATGTACCGAGACCCCCCTCCATGACTACCCCTATTCCATTATCTGGCTTGACCATCAGCCCCAAAAGCCAGGCTTTTCTCTTAGGTTTAGTGTGTTGCTTTTGGGTTGCATGTCATATATTCTTACTGAATGCCGAGGTCAGGGAAAGGATGGCTATGACTTCCTCCCTTCATGAGGCACTTTGGTTCACAAGGTATATTCCAAAGAGAAGTCTAGAGGAGAAGACTTAATCTTTCCTTGGTGTGTTTATACCCAACTGTGAATTGGCACAAAAAGGTATTTGTGATGCATTATTTCAAGATGAAGGCCAGAAAGCCCCAGAGTTGCTTCCTTAGCCCTTTCTCAAGTAGGAGAAAGAATCATCTCCAGATTCTCATTTGGCTTTGATTCTTCTTTATAGTCAGTAACATGTTTTCCCCTTTGCTCCCAGGGAGAGAATTTCTGGCTGTGGCTTGTTAAGCTTCGCTACTCTGTAGGAAGTACTAATTGCAATTTTTGGTTGCCTCCTTGTCCTTGTGTTTCTGGTGAACTTTAGGCCATCACTTAAACTCAGGAGAAATCTGATTATTAGGATGTCCCGAAGCAACCTGATTTTTTAGCAAAGCTTCCAGGGCTGCTCAAGGATCAGAGGGCAAAGCGAGAAAGGACTCTATTTACAGACTGTTTACAATTCAGCAACTTTGAAATCTCTCTGCATTGATTTCCTCTTACCATCACCTGTGCCCCTTACTGACAAGTCAATTTCAAGCGGAAAATCTCTATTTCTCTGGTGCTTAATATGGTTTCCCATTGTGGATTAGCAATATTCGGTTCCCTAGTGCAGCTTTAACTTTTAAGTTCACCTTTAAAGACCTAGTTAAAGAATCTGAATTACCAGCTATTCAGTATTTATAATTGCCTTGTTAGGGTCACAAGAAGAGCAAAGAAAGTTAACTCCTTATTATAACACCAGATCTTAAAGAAAACTCAGAAATGTAAGCCAATGAAGTAAGCAATCGCAATAATTTATTAAGCACCTACTATGTTCCAGTGCCTGTAGTTGAAGGAGCTAAGAGGTTATAGTCAACCAACAAGTTTTTAACAAGAACTTACTACATGCCATAGCCTGAGAAAGGTATTGGAAATACAAGTACAAAGGATGAAATGATGACTTCATTCTAATGGAGGAGAAAACAAGGCCACATAAAAATAGAGAGAGAGAGCACAAATACATTAATAAATACAAATATATACAAAATAAGTGGAAGTGTAGGGAGAAGCATGAAAAGAACTCTATGACTTAGCAGAAAGTGATGTCAGTAGAACCAAGAAAACAATATTCGCACTAACTACAACAATGCAAATGGATAGCATGACACACCAAAAAAAAAAAATCAAAAGTAAAGGTAACTATAAAGATCACATACATGGGTCTCAAACGAAGAGATATGAAAAGACATCCCCAATGGAGGAGGTCTCCAAGTAGTGCATGTTTTCAGATTTTCTCAATTTTCAATCAATTGGGCTGATATTTTTTCCCCTCTAAAAAATTGCTATTTGTCATATGAGATGGCTCTCATGGAGGGGGAGTAGGAGGGTTATATGTGATTATAATGAAAGAGGTTTATATTTGATCTTAGAGGTAATCAGGGGCCATAAGTTGATGAATTATTCAGCTCATTTTTATAGATCATGTTACTATTTATAAATCATTTTCTTCACACCAACTCTATAAGGTCAGTAATTGAGATATTATTATTCCTATGTTATAGGATAGGGACTTGACTTGTGATTTTATTGGTATCGGGAACACCCAAATGAGAAGACACCCTTTACCAGTGTAGGTTGAATCTTGGAAAAACTAAATGTCTCTCATGGTCACACAGCTACTATATATCTACGGCAGGTCCTGATGCTAAGACTCTAAATGCCAAGTAGGATCCTCATTCCTTCACACCATACAGTCACCTTGGTGTCATGGGGAACGCCCTGGACTTTGTCCAAAGACCCTTAAAGCCCTGGTGGCACTGCTTACCAGTTATGTGATCAACCTCAAATACTTCTCCTGATGTCAACTCCCTCAGGCATAAGTGAGGTTAAGATCCAAGTGATCTGCCTCATAAGGTTGTTGTCTGGAAAGCATTTTATAAAAGTAAAATACTATATAAGTGTGATCGTTGTTATAGTTTCTCTCTGATCAGGGTGCCATCCTTCTGTCCAAGATTTGTAGCCAGGAAAAGCCCTGAGCAAATGGAAGCTGTGAGAACCGGTACCATGAAATGTAAGGCACATTAGAAATGGTTGAAATAAACCTTCCCTCAGCAGGCAAGGGATCCTAAATCAAGGCCATCACTTAGTCTGATTATGCCCGGAAAAAGCAGTAGGGAAGAATAAATAGAAAACATTTCAAGGAAATCAGTGATGAGCCTCTTTAAGGTCAAGGAATGTAGGGAAATGAGAAGAGTGTCTTTGAATTGCTGAGATATGGGGCACCGTGCTGTTCGGCAGATTGATTACCAACAGTGTTAAGGATGTACCGTGCTTGCCGAGCTTCTTCTGGGACATTGGAAACCACTTCATATTCATACTCTTAAGAAAATATTTTTTTCATTATTGTCACTGGCAGATGAGGCAGTGAGCGTGAAGACTTTATGATGCAAAGGGTAATTTCATTAATTCTCTCAAAAGCAAAACACACACACACACACACACACATGCGTGCACACAAAACACACTTTACTAGTCTATGGTTTATCATCACATAATGTAATGATTTCTAATCTGGCATAGTTCATTATTCTCTGAAAGACAACAGAAAACCTGACTGCTCTTTATTTTTCTTCTGGGAAAAATGTCTTCAAGTTTAGCAAGTTTATGGAACTTGTATATTTCAAACAGAGTTTCAAAATTATGTTGTTAACAGTAATGCTGACAATTACTTTTATATTTCATTATTTCAATAGATCCATGATCTCTCCTCTATGTGGCTACTCCCTTCAGTGGTGCAGACATCACCTCTTTCATGCCTTTTCATCCCATACAATTCTTGACTTCCCTCAACTCTTCCATCAAAATTCTCCCTGTTGTGCTTCTAATCCTTCCTCTGGGTATTTGAACACTATAATTCTATCACTCAGGCCAGCCTGCCTTGAACATGGGTACCCAGAAAGCTATTAAAGACTTGAAACAGTTTGTGGGCCAATACTTACTCAAAACTATCATTCAAGAGCCTGAACCAGGATGGCTTTTACAAAGTCAAATAGAAAGGAAACATTAGCCCCAAAACAAAAGACATTTAATGGAACAGAATAACAAATGAAATGTCCAGACAAGATCCCTAAACATCTATAGGGGTATCCTCCAACATATGTTACTATATCCTCCTGAAGAAAATACTTTTGTCCAACTATAAAAATGACCCTTTCTGGCCCCCAATGCATGGAGTCTACATATTACCTTTCACCTTTCTCCCAGGGTTCTCCAGTAACTTTTGAGGGATGAGGAGGTGTTTCTGTCTTTGCCAAAAGTTTAAACTCCCATCACTTGTGTTCTCTAGTTTTAGGGGTCTAAGTATCCCAGGTTTATTTACTTAACAGTTAGATTAGCTTTTACAAAAGAATATTTACTTCAGAGTCAAAACAAATTCAAACAGAGAAACATCTCCAATACCTGTGGGGAAAAATACCCTACCAAATCTTTTTTTTTTCATGTTTTATCATTTCCAAGGCATTTTTTCTACAACTCCAAGAAATTCTCCAGGAGGAGAAGAGGATTAAGTTCACATTTTAATTCTGTTTACACATAACATTAATTAATCTGTCTCCCTTAATACATTTCTGAAAACTGTTCCCAACAGAACTGAAAAGTATCTTTCCATGGCTAAGATGACAATATTCCTATCAAATCTCCCTTCCACTTCTAACCCTATAATGCTTCCATTTGCCACTACAAATCCTGAAACCCAAAACAAAAGAATTAGGTAATTAGTGTATTGAGTGGAGGAGGGAGAAATCATTCTTACTTCCTGCCCTTTATTATGCATATCTACCAAAAATAAAAGTTAGTCTTTCTTGCCAGTAACAAGGGTATCAATGCAAATATAATACTTGGGTGTCTATCTGTTTCATTCTTACTAGATGAGGTCAGCCTAACTCTTCCCAATCATATTGTTATTTGCCTTATAATCTCCTTATTGTTCTTAGATATTTTTGTAGACTTCAGTTTAGAAACTTCATAGCAGTAGGAAATAGTGGAAAAGATTATAAGAGCAATGTGAGGGATCAGAATTTTAGAGTTAGGAGTGATTCCATGAGCCTGGGAACTCTTGAGAGTAAAGTCGGCATTGGTGCTTCTTGTTCTTTTCCCTGAAATTAGGACAAAGTCTCATCCACAGGTAGCATCATCCAAACCCTGGTGGTAAATGAGTGACAGAGTAGATGAGTAGGGTTAGGGAGCACCTCCTTACTTGCATCCCAGAATTTGGGGGGCCCATGCTTTTCTTATTGCCCACGATGGAGTAAACATCATATCTGGAAACATTTATGGGAAGGGTAGAAATATATTGTGGGAGAGGATTGGACCAAGTTGCCAGTCCTATATTGAAAGGATGACAAAATTAAATAAGTAAATAGTAAATAAATAACTGGAGAGCTTAAAAATGACTCTTACCTCTTTCCAGAAGAAGACTATATTTATGGTAGAGATTATTATTATAGTTTATCATTTCTGTTTTCTCAAAGCAAAATTAAATGTAATTTTATTTTCCTTTCATTACAAAGCCTTAATTTTCTGAAAGCCTCAGTACTTCAAAAATGGCCCATGATTTCATGAGTGTGGACTCTTCTCTCCACCACAAAACAGAATCCTTCCATGCTTGAACAGATATTACTTCAGGGGGTTACTGTGACCAAAACAACTTTCCATTACAAGGTAGACAGCCTTCTGGTAATAAGCCTAGACAAACTTAGCTAGGCTGGCCTCAGAAGACAGACTCAGAATCTGTCATTTTCCCCAGGTCTGCACTCTCAGTCCTTCCAACCTGCCAGGATGTGACAGAGCTCCTGTCCCATGGGCATAACCCTACCAGACCTTGAGGTCTTTGTCATACAAATACAGAGCCAGAGCCCTCTCTGCCTTTAGGATAAATGAACAACTCCCACAGGTCCGAAAGAAAGAAAGAAAGAAAGAAAGAAAGAAAGAAAGAAAGAAAGAAAGAAAGAAAGAAAGAAAGAAAGAAAGAAAGAAAGAAAGGAAGGAAGGAAGGAAGGAAGGAAGGAAGGAAGGAAGG
>NC_058131.1:634205146-634226500 GCF_016433145.1 Gracilinanus agilis
AAAGAAAAGAAAAGAAAAGAAAAGAAAAGAAAGAAAAAAAGAAAAGAAAAGGAAAGGAAAGCTTGCTCTTTTTGTCTGATCCCCAGCAAGTACCCATGGCAGGGGGAGGATGGATACTTTGGCTCTAGCCAATATATACACAAGGGCTCCCCTTAGATGTGTCTGTGTAGGTGGGCAGGATGTATGTGGAAGAAACAAACAAGAAATCAATGCCTGCCCCTGTGGCTGACAGGTGTAACAAACCAGCCAGGAGGGAATGAGCAATCTGACAGTGCTTAAGACAAATAAAATCTTTACAATGGCTGCTTCCAACCTAGACACTCATTATCCTTGCTGTCTAAATTGGGGGAAAGGGGACAGGAAGAGAGAGGAAATGATCAATCCCTTTAAGGGGGAGTTTATTTTGCCCAAAAATGGAAGCTCTAGGCTTGGAGTCTATAGACCTGGGTTTGAATCTCAGATCTAACACAAACTGTCAGATTAATTTTCTTCATCTGTGAAATGGGCTTGATCACACTTTTACGACTTAAATTTTTTTTAAACCCAAACTTTCCATCTTAGAATCAATACTGTGAGTTGGTTCTAAGGCAGAAGAGCAGTGAGGATTAAGCAAGAGGGGCAAAGTGACTCTGGAGCTAAATAAATAAGAGATGGGGAAAATTGAGTTTTTACTTTTCAGTGATTTATTGACTATCATCGGCTCAGTTTAACAAACATTTTCTGTGTTCTACTCATGGAGGGTACTATGTTGAGAGTCTTGAGGGTAAGAAAAATAAGATACCAACATGAAATTATAGAATTTGGATATAAAAAGGGATTTTGAAGATTAATTTGGGCAGTTAGGTGGCACAGTGGATAGAGCACCAGACCAGGAATCAGGAAGATTCATCTTTCAGAGTTCAAATTTGTATGCAGTTACTAATGCTATGTGACCCTAGGCAAATCACTTAACCTTGTATGCCTCAGTTTCCACACCTGTAAAATGAGTTACAGAAGCAAATGGCAAACCACTCCTGTCTTTGTCAAGAAATTTCCCCAAAAGAGGGTCATGAAGAACTGGACATGACTGAAAAATGACAACAAAACAACATTGAAGATTAATCCAATCTTGTCATTTTTAAAAATGAAGAAACTGAAACCCACATATGGGAAATGACTTACCCCAAGTCACCCAGCTGGTTAACAATGGAGTTTATGATCCGAATCCAAGTTTTCTGTTTCAAACCCATTGTTCAGTCCATGTCTTTAGGAAATGTATAGCCTAGTAAGAAAGTTAAAACAAATGTTCAAATAAGTGTAACCCAAAACAGAATATGATAAGTGCTATGGAGAGGTATAAATTCTCTTCTGTGGGAATTTAGAGAAAAAAAATACTTCTGGCCTGACAAAATCAACAAAGGTTTATTAAAGAAAGCAGTACTTCATCTAATTGGAAGAAAGGTCACTCCAAGTGTAGAGAATGACATGAGCAAAAGTACAGAGGCAGGAAAGAGGAGGGAATATTCTAGAGGACTTTTCAATCAACTCTAGAGACTTCTTATTGACTCCTAGATAAAATTTAAACTTCCCTGTTCAAATTTTACAACTCTTTGCATTGACCCCAATCCCTTTCCAGACTCTTTGGAAATTATTCTTCCTCGCCAAATTAGCCTTCTCTCTGGCCCTTACTTACTATATCCCATTTCCCATCTCTATGTTTATGTTTGAAATACAGTACCTCCTTGCCTCCACTTCATGAAGTCTCCCCTTCTTCCTATAAGAAACAATTCAAGTACCATCTGATAGATGAGTTCTTTCCCAGGCCTCCCCTCCACCAACTATTAATATCCTCTCAAAATGCTTTGTATTTAATAACTTTTGTGTATATTTCTATTTACTGGCTACTCATTTATTATAATACATGATATGATTATACATTATTTCCATCAATCCTCCAAGGATATAAGCTTCTTTCCAGTAGGGATTGTCTTATTCTTTGCAATTGTATTCCCTATACTTATCAGAGTGTTAGGCACATAGCAGTTGCTTAATTAATATTTTTTTATTTATTTATTAGCTAGTAACGATTCTAGTTAAAATTTTAAATTACTTCTCTTCTACAGGAAAATGGAACATAGTTCACATTATCAACCTCATCCACCACATATATGAGCTGTTAGTCAATCGGGAAATATTTATTAAGCACTTACTGTATGCCAGGCAGTGTTACTGGTGCTGGGGATATAATAAGTAAGACCCTGTACCGGGTGTTGGGAATCCCAAGACATAGTTCCTGCCCTCAAAATACTTAGTATTAAATTGTAACACAGGACATACACATAAAAATGTGGTTAACAATACAAAGTAGGAAATTTGCACCAAATGAACAGTACAGATAATAAATGCTTTAGGAAAATGGAGGAAGGAAAGTTTCCTTTGGGTATGCTGAGAGTCTAAAGTTTTCAGAAGTTAAGCAGGTCCTTCAAGGAAATGCAAGATTTCAGTGAGCAGAGGGGGTAGAGTTCGATATAATCTTTACGTACCTATAAACTTGTGTGAAATATATTATAAAACATAACATATGACACTTTTATTGGCTTTAGAAAGTGAGCAATTAGGAGCCAGCAAAAGACAAAGCAATTTAACTGGAGCATCTCAGAAAGTAACAGACAAAGTAATGGCTGGAGCAATGTCTAGGGCACCAACTCACGGAGCTCTTTCTATCAAATATTTTAAATAAACATTCATTAAGATGCATTTATTAAGGTGCATTTATCCACAGGTGCCAAGCACTGTGATAGGTAATGGGGAGACAAGGACAAAGAATGAAACAATGCTGAAATGTATACTCTATTAATCTGTATCTGTACCGGTCATTCTGTATCTAGTCCATGGAATTTCTGTATAGTATTTACACCTCAGGGCATTTTTGTTGAGCTTTCTCTCTCTCTCTCTCTCTCTCTCTCTCTTTCTCTCTCTCTCTCTCTCTCTCTCTCTCTCTCTCTCTGTGTGTGTGTGTGTGTGTGTGTGTGTGTGTAAAGAGAGACAAAAGCTGAAAGAGAAAGAGAGAGGAGAGGGAAAAGAAGGTATAGGTGAAAAGAAAATGAGGAGGAGGAAAGGAAGGGAAAGAAAGACAGAAAAAGAATTTCTTTCTAAAGTAAAAGTGTGTTTAACCATACCTTGAGTTCTATCTTATCTGCTAGGGGAGATTGTGCATAAGGAAAGGTTCTAAGATTTTTTCAGAATAAGCAACTGATCAGATCTGCCACCAATGCAAAATGTCAGTGACTTAGTAGATAAGAACTAGAGAATTGCCTAAAGCTCAGAGACTTGTTCAATCATACAATTAATCAGTGTCACAAATGGGATCTTCATGATACCAAGTGGAGCATCATTCTATCCATTGTGCCAGATCAAAACTACACTGGATAAAATACAAAGACAATAAGACATCATCTCTGTCCTCCAGGTGCTTGAAGTCTACAGAGCTGGTTGTATCAATTCACTCCAACTGTCATTTAAAATTAGATTTATTTGGGGTGGTCCACAAAGGGTATAATAGAAGGGAAGACTGATAGTTCAGGGTAATGAAAACTTCATCCCAGTTAGAGCAGGCTACTTTGGGAGCAGTGTTTTCTACCTCCATCTCTGACTCTGAATATATTCAAGAAGGGACAATGATATCTCTTTAGAGAAAGAGTTGAAGGGATTAATATAGTTCTCCAGAATCTGTGAATGTCAAGATTTTCCTGTTCTATCTATCATTTGCAACTTGGCTACAGCCCCTCTAAGATTCAACAGACCCTTCCCTTCCAGGAAAGCTAAAATGAAAGGCAAAAAGAAAAAGTTTAGCAGAAGTGATGAATGAAGCAAAGATAATACTCCTTATATTAAAATTTGAACTGCCTGAAAGGGCAAACAGGGATGTTTCAGATTCAGTCTAAGAATGAGCAGATGAAATAAGATGAGGCATGGCAAGTTGTAGAGACAAATAGAATTGCCTATTTCCTTCACAAAACTGTAGAAAGAGAAAGTATGGACTGGAGAACCTACCCTTTTATGGTAAATAGTACACATTTAAATTGAGTTTTAAGGCATGTAAAATTCTTCACATACCTACATACACCCATCTCATTTGATTAAGTACATTGGGAGAAACTCTTTATAGAGAAGTGATGGATTCAGTTGAAATTGAGACATCTTGTTTTGTTTTGTTTTTGGATATGGCCAATATGGAAATTAGTGTCATTTGACTCTACACGTTTGACACAGGGGTTGTTTTTCTTGCTTTTACAGATTTTCATTTAAAAGTAATTAAAACTATATAAACTCTTTGGGGAGTGGGGGAAACATATGGGAGCTAATCAATCAGAGGAGCTTTCTAGTGCAGTCTAAGTTAAGCAGTTCTGTTTTTTCTTTTTATGCATCAAAGGATCTGTGATGTGATATTGATATTCCTTCTATCAGAGTAGAGCATAGATCATCCTATCCTCTAGTCCATGTCCTCTTGTATATCCTGATTAGTTGAGGGTCTGTCCTTAAGTCTTATCATATTATTGTTGTTCAGTTGTTTTTCAGTTGTGTACGATTCTTCATGACCCCACTTGGGGTTTTCTTGGCATAGTGGTTTGACATTTCCTTCTCCAGTTCATTTTACAGATAGTGAAACTGAGGCAACAGGGTTAAGTTATTTGCTCAAGATCACACAGCTAGTAAGTATCTGAGGCCAGATTTGAACTCAGGAAGAGGAATCTTCCCAACTCTGTGTTTCTGTTGTGTTACCTAACTGCCTGTCATATTATATTATATGTGTACTAAACAGCATGAAGATTGTCCATCTATATCTTTCACTTTCATTATCTGGCATACCAAACTCTTTTTTTCTGGTCGTACATCTCTTAGATGATATTTTTATGCTGCTCTTTGCTTGCATTTATTTCCAAATCTGTCAATAATGATCAAGTAAAAGCTTTTGCTTTATTAATTTCATAGCTGCATACATTTTCCTCCCAGATATTGTTTTCAGAAATATAATTAATATATGTAGAAAATTAATATTGCACTGTGATAATTTTTATATGAAGTTTTTCTTAAACCTTGAATTTAGATCAGTCAGCTTCCAAGTCAAAGTAATTTACTCTCAGACTTCAGAGCATCTCATTGGGCTGGCTTTTGTTGGAGGCAGGGTGTTATCTATAAATAAGAACTCTCTCGGGTGATGAAGTCAGCAAAGTCTGGCTGCCATTTTGGACTACAGTGATCCAGCCACATGGAGAGAGGGTGGTTCTTGGTACCCTCCTTCAGATCTGCCTTTTCCTGTGATGAAGTAATGAGGGAAGAGTTTAAGCCTCTGAGCCTGTCTTCTTAATGACTATTTATCAGTCATAAATGTCTTAGGATGTGTCGGGGAAAGACTAGATGATGAGGTCACAAGGGATATATAAGACTTACACCAGAGGCTCTCCATCTGTTTTGTTCCTCTTTTTTTTGGCCACTCCAGCTCTATCCCCAGCTCTCTCTTGCCCAGATGCTCTTGTTCCCTCCCCGCCTCCTTAGTTGATGCCTGTTGGGTTTGTGGAGGGAGTCTACTGGCTACTTTAGATTTTCTTGAGTAGTCAGTTAATAAATAATTCTAAAACTAAGAAATATTGCCTCTTGAGAATTCTATTGTCATATATGACTCTATATTCTAAAATGTGTTATTTACATACTAAAAGTCAGTATTACATCCTGGCCTGGAAAAATAAATAAGAAAGTAAAAATCTTTCCCTTTTTTGCAGAGTTTGGAGAATTATGGATTTGGAACAGTTCATAAATTGTCTGATTCAGTTAATTTTGTTGAAACTTGATTTTTTTCTTTGTTATTTTGTATCACAACAGAGAACTTTCTAAGGAAGGAAAGGGGGAGGTATATATTTGAAAATGACGAGGATAGAAAAAAAAAGAAATCAACACTTTTTAATTAAAATAAATTATTTACTTTTATTATTTGGAAACAGCCAAACTTTTCCTTCTTCCTTAATTATATTATAACTATACTAATAATAAATTACTCCTTTCATGCTTGCTGTTGAGTATAATTGACAGCAAATATAACAGGAAATAAAGATCAAATTTATTTGAGTAAGGAATAAAATTAAATCACAAGAAAGTAATTTGAATGTGCAAGTTATTTTAAAAGCATTCTTGCTTGAGTTTTAACAGTTTGAACTTTAACCCAAGGTTTAAAAATTGGTCTGAAAAGAAATATGATATTATTAGTGATTATTTAACAAAAGGAGGTATTAAATTGGGGCCAATAAAAATTAATTGTCACGAATTAGCAATCAAGAGTTGAATGGGGCAAGTAATCTATTTTGAAGTTCACTATCAATCATTAAATGATATGAACCTTTTGAAATAAGTTTTACTTAGTATTCATCACTTCGTGAATGGCTGAACAAGTTGGGTTATATGATTGTAATGGAACACTACTATGCCATAAGAAATAATAATGAGGAGGAGTTCAGAAAGAACTGGAAAGATCTACATGAACTGATGCAATGGGAAGAAAACAAGCAGAAGAACATTGTATATAGCAGTGATTCCCAAAGTGGCTGCCACTGCCCCCTGGTGGGTGCTGCAGCTATCCAGGGAGGCAGTGATGGCCACAGGTGCATTTGCGGCGGTGAATAACTGTAAAGGGGCAGTGATAGTATGTGACAGGGGGCGCTAAGTAATATTTTTCTGGAAAGGGGGCGGTAGGCCAAAAAAGTTTGGGAACCACTGGTATATAGTCACAGCAATACTGAATGATGAAAACCTGTAAATAACAAGTATTCTCAGCAATACTGTGATCCAAAACAATTCCAAAGATCCATGAAGAAGAATACTATCCTCCTTTAGAGGAAGAATTGATGGAGTCTGAATGTAGAATAAAACATTCTATATTTCACTTTCTTCTTTTGTGTGTGTGTGTTTTGGTTCAAGATTTCTTCCACGAAATTACTGATATGGAAACAATTCTTGCACAATTACATATGCAAAATCTATAGTAGATTGATTACTCTCTCAGGGAGAGGGTAGGAGAGAGAGAGTGGGAGGAAGGGAAAGAATTTGGAACTCTAAATTTTTTAAAAAGGATGTTAAATTATTTTTGCATGTAATTGGGGAAAAAGAAGTATTTAAAAAATAAATAAGTGCCCCTTCTAAATAATAAGCTGTTATCCTTGCTTATATACTGAGGTCATTGGGTTATTAGTACATTCTCCAAAAGAATATAAGCTTTTTGAAGTAAAGGACAATTATTGAATTTTTCTGTTTCCCCAGTGCCTTGCATTCAATTAATTCTTATTGAGTTGAATTTAATTGAGA
This sequence comes from Gracilinanus agilis, assembly GCF_016433145.1. NCBI lineage: Eukaryota > Metazoa > Chordata > Mammalia > Didelphimorphia > Didelphidae > Gracilinanus > Gracilinanus agilis. The sequence goes on from NC_058131.1 coordinate 634,212,479, forward strand.
GGGCAGGAGAACTGAATGGCCAGTTTTGACATTATTCTAAAGAATAGCTTTAGAGAGCTACCTGGAACATAGAGAGGTTGAGTGATTTGCCCAGGGTCAACCACCTAATATTTTCAGAGGCAGGACTGGCACTCAGGTCTTCCTAGGATGGCTCTCTAACTATGGCACCAGATTGTCTCTGAATGAAAATAATAAAAGGTAGCATTTACATCAAGCTTTAAGGTTTGCAAAGCTTTTTACCTATGGCTTTGGGTAAGCCGAATGAGTACAGTATTTCTCCATTTGGCTTCCCAAAATGAGACGTCAGGTTACTTCAAGAAAACTGGACTATATTCTCACAAAGAAACATTTCACTATTTAAGGGAGCAGTCTCTTGCAGTAGAGAGACCCTTACACAGGGAAGTAAGAAATGTGGCCTCTACATCCAATTCTTCAACTAAATAGTGTTTTTGTGATCTTAGACAGGTTACTTCAAGGGTATCAGTTGCATTTTCTCAAAAATTAAGATAATAATACTTCAATTGCCTGAAATTAGTAGCATGAAAATGAACCCTTGAAGTTCCTTCTGATTCCTAAGATTTATAATTTTGTGACTAACTAGGCTAATCCTTCCATTTTCACGTGGAATTGCTAGTAAGCTCATTGAATATGGGGGTAAAAGGAAGATAGTAAACATTCATATAGTGCCTGCTATATGCCAGATGTGCCATTTCATTTTTGATTCTCAAAATGACCTTTTCAGATAGATGCTATTTTACCCCCATTTTATAGTTGAGGAAACCAAACCAAATAGAGATTTAGTGATTTTCCCAGGATCACACAGCAAACAAATGTCTGAGGGCCTTATCTACCACCCCATTACCACTCATCTTTCTATTGATCACATATTAATTACACTATTATTTCAAGCTAGCCATTAATGGCTCATTTCTTTTATGTATTCTTGAAAGTATCTAACACAATGTCTTATACAAAGTAGGAGGCAAAAGAAAGAAATGAAGGAAAGGAGAAAACAATAAAGGGGGAAAAGATCGAAAGGAGAGAGGGAAGAAAGGAAGAAGGAAGATATTTTTGAGTGCTAATTAGGATCAAAGTTAAAATATCAAAGTTAGGATACTGCAGTAGCATTTGTTTTTGCCTTCCATCAAATCAAAGGTTAAATCAGTTTACCCAACCTCTGGTTTATATTCCCTGTGATCATAAATACTGTTTGATAGTGACTTGTGTGAGTGTTTTATTCTTGAAAATATAAATTATTTATGTGATTATATAACTTTTTTAATTTCAAAAATACTATTCTCCCTTACCTGAAGTTCTCAGTTTTTCTGATGTCTTAAGTTCTATGAGAGTCTGAAAAACATAATGGCCTCTGCCAACATATTAAAAGAGCCATATACAGTATGAATAGCTTAATTCTTTCATTTTATACATGAGAAAACTGAAGAAGGGACACGATAGATCACCTAGCAGAATCCAAACTGAGTCTGAGGTTGCAAATCACAGAATTTTTTTCTTTATTTCAAATACAAATATTGTTCTTCAAATCCATAATCACTTCTCAGCATTCCTTTCCTGTCCTTTACAGTAACAACAGCACAATAAAGCAAACCATAGAAATGGACCAGTTAAGAAACATTCTGCACTCAAAATCTACAACCTTTCTACGAGGACCTAGAAAGACAAATTGAATTGCCCACAGTCACACAAATCCTAGCTGGAATCTGAAACTAAATAAGTCTTCAGAATCATTGTGGCTTCTGTCGTACCACAAGTAAGATGTCTTTCCCCTGGTCAGGCACCATGGGTCAAAGAGTTTTCTAGTTTCTTGGTCTATTTGAAAATGAATCGAGTCAGAATGAAGAAGCTTTTCCAAGTAAACAGAGAAGCTGTTTGAAGATTAGAATTCAAGAAATGGGCTGATCCAAGAACTCAGCTGATTGGAAATTGCCTTTTGGGCCACTTAACATACAATTCAGGTAACATTAATTTCCATTTACAATAGCTTATTCTAAATTGATGTCTTCTAAGCACACATCAACTCTGCAACCAAAAGCATCATGAAAGAGAAACTAATAAACTTTTGATCTACAGTGTATTTGGATCATTTTGATCTCCCATCCAAATATTTATTTTCAGATTTTCCTGTATGTTTCAATCATATTACAATGGAGATCTCTCCAAAATCTTGATGGCTCACAGAAAATAACTTAACAATATGTAGCAGCATTTTGAACCTGCTTAATTTTAATTCCCTGCTGGTAACATGGAAGGAGAGTTTGGAAGTCTTCCATTTGAGACAACCCTGATTCTCCATGTCACACTAAATAAATAGGGCAGCTAGATGGTGCAGTGGATTGAGCACTATACCTAGAATCAGGAAAATTTGAGTGTGGGAATAGTCATTTCACCATTGTTTGAGATAGAGTCATCATCTGTAAAATGAGGATAACAGTAGAATCTACCTCCCAGAATTATTGCAAGGATTAAATGAGATCAATAATTATAAAGCCCTTCATGATGCCTGGAACATATTAAGTGCTATATAAATGTTCATTATTATTGTTGTTGTTATTAAAAGTACCTTTTAGAAAAGGTTATACATGACAAAACCTGATCCTCCCATAGCTAAATCAGTGACTTGTGGAATATAGTCAATAGTAATCAAACCTAGTTAAAAGCCATCATGTTATTTCCACTCCCCACAAAGTTTGCTTTTTTATTAGATCTCCACATTTGGTTTGGATTCTTCTGCCTTTCCATCCAATAATAGCCAGAACACAGATGCTTCCAGCATTGAATGAAAATCAGACTCTGGCAGGGCAGCTCCATCTCTTAGCAAATAATTAAATCAAATGCTTTTCTGCTCAGCACATACATCACTGGTTGTAATCTGTGCAACATGGCTTGTTCTAAAAATCAAATATTTGCTAAACTAAATCATCATTGATTTGCATTAAATTCCATAAAACCATTAATATAGAGATCTCAAATGATGCTCGTACATTTGTTATTTATTCAATGATGATTTATTGTGTCACCAATGTATGAAACACATTGTTAAGCACTAAGGGAGATACAAAGATATTTGTGATGGGGTGGCAGTTTTCATGGATCCTTTGCATCTAGCTGCTTTTTTTAATATATAGAATGCTGGGCATAGGAAGACTCCTTTTCTTATGTTCAAAACCAGCCTCACATACTTACTAGCTGTGTGACCCTGGGCAAATAATGTTATTTGCCTGAGTTTTCTTGTCTGTAAAATGAGGTAGAGAAGGAAATGGTGAACCACTCTTGTATCTTTGCCAAGAACACTTCAAATAGGATCATGAAGAAGTGGACATGACCAAAAAAATGACTGAACAACAAAATATTCTCTGTTCCAGCTAGTTTCCCCAATTTTATCTTCAACTGTGGATATTTGACTATCAATGTTAATATTGTTAGGGAGGTACACTTATCAGAAGAACTTTTAATCAGGTGGTTAAACTTTCTCAGTCAATTAGGTGAGATTATAGGGCAGATTTCTTTATATGAAGAGGGGTCCTCACCTCCAATTAGAAATGGACCCTAGTCCCCCTGCCAAGAGCTAGAGCACTCTGCTGGGAAGACATAGGGAATTATTCTCATTTGTTTCCCTGGAACTGCCCCTTGATGATTGGCCCACTGAAGGCAAAGAGATCAATTCTTGTCAGTGGAACCACTATCCTTATAAACAATAAAAATAATCTGGGAACTGGCCTATCCTTTGAGACATTATACTTTCTTTCCTTAGGTTTCAAGATTATTCTTCTCCTTCCAACAAATATGGTGTGTTCCAGCCAAAGAACATTGCTACTTTAATGGGGCCATCTTTTTTTTAATATTTTATTTTTTAGAAAAATTTTCCATGGTTACATGATTCATGTTTTTACTTTCCCCTTCATCCCCCCCATTACCCCCATAGCCAACACTCATTTCACCTGGTTTTAACATGTGTCATCAATCAAGACTTATTTCCATAGTATTGATAGTTGCATTGGTGTGGTCGTTTAGAGTCTACATCCAATGGAACCATCTTTAAATAAACCCTTACACTGATTTAGTTTCCTTTGCCTAAAGATTAAATGAAGAAAGAATTTTTAGTATAAAAATAACATCTTAATAACAGCTTTCTACAAAGGAATGTCTTGTCTAGTTTTGCAAACAGTAACAAAAATTATTATATTAATTGCATGCTTTAAATGTCTTCATGGGAATGCTTTGATTAAGGCTTCATCTCATTTTTCTCCATGGAAATGTTCAGACTCATCATGGCATATAGGAGTTAAGTTGCCTAGTGCATTGCTCCTTCCCTCTCCCCCTTTGGTAGCCCGCAGGAATAGAGGCAAACTCAGCTGTGTGACATAATTCCGATGAATTGTACTAGACAGAATCTAAATTTATAGCTCTAGATGCTGATCATTCTACACTGACATAGAGTGTGTGTGTGTGTGTGTGTGTGTGTGTGTGTGTGTGTGTGTGTGTGTGTTGAAGAAACTGGGGAAAGTGGAATCAGGATACTACTAAAAACCAAGCTATAAACCCTGAGATGGGAAAATGGTCCCACACACAATTACAACTATGGAAGGCAAATTTCTCCAGGGTCACTGGTATAGTCAGGTTACTCTCATCTCAACCACTTCCCTGCCTTGCACTCACACTCACACTTGTCCTGATTTCTTGCTGCAATAGAATCCATCTAAACTATTGACTATTCTCCCTCACTCTCCCACTATCCACATCCATTCTCATGTGCCAAATATAGGAGCCATTCTCCCATTTCCTGAAGCTCCCAAATATTCCCAGTGGAATTGCAATCAACCATTCCCTTATTCTATTCATACAGCTTGAGATATGAAAAGAACATTCAAATAGTGGCAGCTATTTTTCACTTTCCTAGTCTTACAGTGCCCCAATTTCTTGTGAAGAATATTATAAAGGGGAAAAAAGGTTTACAAATAGCTCAGAGAGATTTTCACATTGTCTTAATGAACATATTTTGTTTTCTTGGAGGAAGGGAGATTGACTCCCCAGAGCTATCAGATCACCTATATTAATTGGTTAGATAGGTCAAACCACTGATAAACATATTTTTAAAAAAAGAATGTGTTTTTTTTCCCATTTGGCACCTTGGTTATTGATGAACTTGACCAAATGTATGGTTATCTTGGTGTCAAGTCAGAGTCACTGAATAATAGGGTTTTTTTAAACAATGTATAAACACATAAATCAGACTTGAAAAGAAGCTTAGTAAATGCACTCAGGCCATGGAAAATTTGGACCAGCTTTTCTTCCCTTCAGATAATTAAATCCATGAAATTGGTATTCATTCCCATTATCTTGGCACAAATAGCCACTTGCTTGGATGATTTGCTATTTATGAGGCAGACCAGAATTCACTGTCATAACCTACCCAGCGGTGTGGAAAGAACTAATTGATCAGAATTGTGTCTTCTTCTCCAGATTACTATATAAAAAACAAAAGGGAAAGATGCTGACTCTGTGTAGCCATTCTCTATTAGTAGTACCTCTTTGTGGAGATGTTTCAAAATTCTTTAATATGTGGCAATTTACAACTATCATTTGGCTTTTTACAAGGGAGAGGTAATGTTTTCTTTTGCTAAGACAACTATAAAACACACTCATGTATATAGGAGCATGCCAGGGCTGAAGTTACAAGATAACAATGAATTAAATATAAAGCTCTTCAAGGCATTTAAACAGAATGAAAGAAACAAGGTTCAATCAACCTTTATAGCACTAAATACACTGTATAGTTACAGTCTAAGAATAGTCATTACCATTTTAAATCATTCCTTATACAATCCATAAAAGAAAGTCCACACAAGCATCATTCAGCAATCAACATTTAACTCACAATCAAATAATTTTGCTTTCCCCAATTAGAAAATGTATTAACTTCTTCTCTAAGCTCATCTTTGGGACTGTTTCCATTAATGCAAGATGATGATGAAAGCGAAGGTCATGGATTCAATCAGATAAGTGGTCCAGTTAATGTCCAAACAAATGCCTACAAGTATAAGTCACTAAACACAAAGGGGACCAGATGAAAGAGTTCCCACTACCAGAAAAGCAAGTCCAAGCTCATTCCCAGCTGATGATGAGTCAAACGTGGAACAGTATGGAGGGGAAAAGATTTAGATTCTAATCTTACTCCTGATGTTTACTGTGTGACTTTGAGAAAATCACTTAAGCTCTTGTTTTCTTCATTTGTAAAATGAAAGGGTTAGACTAGGAGATGTTATTTAAGCTCTAAATCCCATGATAATATAGGGTTGTTGTTGTTTTGTCTTTGTCAAATTAATATTTATTATTTATCCTTCCTTAATTCAAATACAATTTCTATAATAATAATTGTCATTTCTAAAGAACTTTAAGCTTTGCAAGGCACAATGCATGTAGTATTTCATTCAATCCTCAGAATAATAATAGTGCAGATTGTTTAATATTTATACAGATAACATATTGTGTAATTTCCTTTGTGCTCGATTAATTTGTGCGATAGAAATTTGTTACTTCAAATACACATTATTATCTACTTAGACCAGATTTCTAGTCACCTAGGTCCATAACCTGCATCATCTTCTATTATTTTCTCTCCCTCTTTGCTCTATGGCCAACTTGTTCCAAAGTCTCATCAGTTTTGTCTGTGTAACATCTCTCATATTTGTCCCCCAGTTTAGGCTTTCGGTATCTCTTTTCTGGACGGTTTTAAAAGTCTCCTGATTGATTCCCTTAGCTATAGCTTCCTTTCTCCAAACCAGCCTCCATGCAGCTGCCAAATGAATATTACTAAAGCATGAGTTGGATTTTGTCACTCCTCTGCTCAAGAAGCTTTTATTTCTCTCCTCCGACTGAGAGCCATGGCAATCTGGTTTCAGTCTTTCTTTCCAGGGTGATTATATATTATTTCCTCACTGGCAGCCTGCATTTCAGAGAAACTGGCCTATTTGCCGTTCCCTGTACGCTGTGTTCTCTCTCCCACCTCTATGCTTGCACCAGCCTGCATGCCTGGAATGTCCTCTTTTCTCACTTCTGCCCCCTTAAACCTTCAAAACTCAGGTCACAGGGCTGCATCCTATGAAAAGACTCTCTGATTGCCACAGTTTTAAATGTTCCCCTCCAAAAAATGTGTTTTTTTTTCCTTGTTATTTGCCTACATACATGTTGTCCCCTTCCTGGATCACTGTCTTGTCATGGCACGGAGGCTTTTGTAGCTCAATGAAACTATAAGCTATGCTCTCCAGGGTCCCTCAGCCTGGATGATAGGTCATAGTGGGAAGGTTTGACAAAAAGTGACCCACAGGAGAAGGAAATGGCAAATAACTCCAGGAATCTGAGCTCTGATAGACTTTGGGAGATAGTGAGGACAGAAGGGTCTGGCATGGAGCCAAAAAGAAATCAGACATGACCAAAGGACTGAACAATAACAAATCTATATTGTTCTCCTCTTTTCCACACCCTCCCTTGTAGAATGTTAGCTCCTTGAAGGCAGAGGATATTTCGTTTATATATTTCTATCTCCAGTACCTAGAATAGAGCCTGCCACATCATGAATGCTTTAATAATGGAACTGTGTAGAATCAAATTGAATTAAGATCAGTTTATGACCAGGACCATCAGGGTCTTCAGCAGCCTAAATTAGATTTTACTTTTCACTTTGTTTGGGTATAGGGAGTTATTTTATTCCTCAATAGAATTTCACCTTGGAAAGCAAAATGCTGTTTGCTTGTGGGTCTGCAAAGGGTATCTTAGGAGTGGTAAGTAGAGGCTAGCTTGATGTCATGGGATTTCTGAAATAGAGGATTTATCATTCTCTTGGTTCCCTATTCATAGCACTAGCCTATGGAGCTGGCATTCCCATCAAATGAAGAAAGGCTAAAAATGCTGTGGTATAATATTGTGATGGAATACTGTGGAGCTAGAAGAAATGGCAAGCAGGATGGTTTCAGAAAAACCTGGGAAAATTTATATGAATTGATGCAAGGTGAAGAGAGCAAAACCAGATGAATATTGTACACAGTAAAAGCAATATTAGAAAGATGATTGATTGTGAGTGATTTGGCTATTATGTTTAATACAATGATCCAAATAAGACTAATGATGAAAAATGGTATCTATCTCCAGAGAAAAGAAAAAAGCATAATTTTTCACTTTATTTTTCTTGCTTTTGTATCATGACTAAAAGAAAAATGTCTTTGCTTGATTTCACATATATAATTATCTTACATCACAATGGGTGGAGGAGGGTTAGGAGGAAGGAAGAGAATTCAGAACTATGTTGTTTCTAAATGAATGTCAAAAATAAATGTTTAAAAAAGCAGGTGGCATCCTATCCCTTCCAGGTCTCTTCATCCATTTTTGGCTAATGTCAATACATTCTATACTTAGAATCAATCAAAAGTTTAAAGCTTGATCTCCAGTAAAAAAGCCAATCCCAAGGAAGGGGGTAATACTTTAAATCTTGTCATTTTCCCTTTTTAAATGAATAAGTTTATCTAATCATTCTAGTCAAACTAGTTTTAATAGTCCATCAGTAAGCATATGTTAAGTGCCAAATAAGTTCCAGGTAATGTGCTAAGGGATAAGGAAAGAAAGGCAAAAATATAATTCTGACCTTAAGGAATTCATATACTAAAAGTTGAGACATGGGGGACAGCCACAAAAAGGCAGAAAATCAGATGACCAAGGAAAATCCCAGAAGACCCAAGGATCTTTGATATTGTCTCTTCTTGAGAGATGGGACTTAAAAAAGTAAGTCTGGGAGTATCTGTGACAAATTTTACTTACTTTACAATTTTATGGATTCCTTGCCCCGACTACTCAAAGGACTTAGCTGATTTTGCTGGCTTACAAAAGTGTAGAAAAATGTGGTAAACACTGGTAATTAGTAGTCTGAGGCTTTTAGCTGCAGCTGCTTCTGTTTGTGTATATGAATAGATAAGTATATGCAATTAGTATAAAAATCCATTTTGCATACTAGGAAAGCCAAAAACATCTACCTCAATGTTGGTTCTGTAAATACCTCATTTCTCAGCACCCAATTGCAGATGGGAACTAATGAGCCAGGTTCTTGTACCTCTGATTGCTGTTTGTATCAGAGTGATAACCAAACAAAAGGCTAGTGCTATTAAAAAGAAATAATACCAATACATTCAAGTGCTTTGAGATCTGAAATGCAAGGAACCACCATGCAAGCATAAAAGTGTCAGGAGACAGAGGGAGATAATCCTATCAAAATGCCAACATTTTCCTAAGGGCTTTGGAAAAGGTTTAGTGCCCTAAAAAGAAAGAGCAAACCTTTAATATAAACATGATCTTCTCATTGGTAGTATTAATTTGTCATAATTAACCTAATGCTTCATCTCCCAGTGAATTCACTAGTTATTTCAGATACTATAGGTTTAAGCTATTTTGGAGTCCATAAGTTTTTATGGATTTGACCTGCTTCCTGTTTCTATATCAATCCTAAGTGCTTAGTTCCCAGATGAACAGGAGCAGCTAGGTGGCACAGTAGATAGAGCTCCAGATCTGGAGCCAGGAAGATTCATCTTTAGGAGTTCAAATCTGGCCTCAGACACTTACTGACTGTGTGAGCCCCACCTCAAACCTATTTGCCTCAATTTCCTCATCAATAAAATAAGGAAATGGCAAACCACTGCAGTATCTTTGCCAAGAAAACCCAAAATAGAGCCACAAAGAATCAGATAGGACTGAAAAATGCCTAAATAATAAAAAGTTCACAGGTGATAATGAAGTCACATAAATTGATTTAAACTGAAGAGACCTCCTTCACCATCCAGCCTATCAGTATTTCTTATACTACAGAAGATTAAATAATTTCTTCAATAGAAGACTTTCCTAGATGCCAGTACCATTTTTTCTTTTGCCAAACAACTTTCTCAGCTACCATTGCCATTGACGTTTTCACTCACCATTCTGCTTAGTAAACTGGTCTCTATCTGGAAAAGGAAACTTCAGAAGCACATGTTCTGACCCTCCTTGCTAAACAACCTTCCTAACCACCATTATCTTTGACTCTACCATGTTTCATTTCAAACAATTTGAGAGAACTCCAAATGGGAGATACCACCACCATCAGAAATAATTTCCAACCAGAATTCTAATTAGATCCTTGAACCCAATTTAGTCAGGCAATAAACATTTATTAAGCACCTACTGTGTGCCAGGTACCATGTTCAGTACAAGGGATACAAAAAGAATCAAAAGATACTCTCTGCCTTCAAGGAGTTCACAATCTAGTTGGGGAGACAACAAGCAAACAAATCTGCACAAATAAACTACATAGAAGGTAAAGAGGAAATAGTTAAAAGAGAGAGGGCACAAATATTTATTTGAGGCCATATTTGAACTCGGGAAGAGTAGTCTTCCTGAATCTATGCCTGGCATGCTTATTGATTGTGCCACCTAGCTACCCAACTCCACAGTTTATGTTCTGTCCATTTTAAATGCTGGATTGTCCCAGCTATTCTTCTCGCTGTCTTCTACGCCTGCATCTGGGTTGTTGAACAAATTTTGAAGAAGTAAATCAGTATGATACAATGGAAAAGAATTATAGACCTGGAATCAAAGGCCTTCACATACCACAGCAATTACTTTATTCAACTTTAATTGATGCTATAACAACATTGTGACATACATTTTCCTCACTGCCAAACTCCTAGTAAAAATGATCTATATTTGCTCTCTCTACTTTCTTATTACCCATTCATTTCTTGACCCTTTGCAAGCTGGTTTCCACCCCCATTATTCTGATGAAACTCTTCTTTTTAGGTCACCAATGACCTCAAATGACAAGTCCAATAGACTTTGTTTTGGTTTTCATTCAATTTGACTCATCTCCAACATCTGATACTCTTGATCATTCCATTCTTCATATTCTCTCCTCCTTTGCTTTTAAAACATTATTCCCACCTAGTTCCCCATTTATTTGTATAAGGACTCCTCAGTCTCCTTCACTAGTTCATTGTTCTTTTTTCATATTATTGGGGTGAATGTTACTCCCAAAGTCCCAGATCTTTACCTCCTCTCTCTAGACAACTTCCTAGATTGATATCATCAGCTTCCACAGCTTCAATGATCAACTCAGTGCAGATGACTCTCCACCTCTGCTCCAAGCTCTGTTCCTATAAACTGACTGATGAGCATCTGCATTTGAATGTCCATTCCAGTGGTACCTCAAACATACTATATCCAAAATTGAACTCACCTTCTCCCCTGGTTTCCTACCTTAAACCTGTTCCTCCTCATAATCTCCCTATTTCTGTTCATGGAATCATCATTCTCTCAGTCACATGGGCACAAATCCACAGAATCATTTTTAATCCCATCTCCCTTCCTCATCCACTCATCCAATCAGTTACACATTTTGTGCATTCTTCTTCAAAAATATTGGTAATATACTATTACTCTTCAACTCTACTTAAGCAATCACCAACATATTGCAGGCTCTATATCTTCCTAACATGAGACTTTTCCTTGCTCAAATGGTTTCCAGTTTTCTAAATGTACAAAAGCATTGAATCAAAGAACTGGAAGGGATTTTAATGGCCATCTTATCCAACTCTTAAATGACCAATAATTTCTTATAAAACTTCCCCAGTAAATGGTTGAAATAGAATGAAATGAAAGCCAAAGCCCTCTATATCACATCTCCCACTTAACAATCGACTTTTTTTTTGCTTTTCCTTTTGTCCTGTCTTCCTTTCAAAGGTCTTCAATCTATCCAACCTATACCAGTATATACTCTTTAGATAGTTGCATAATCTCCTACCTATGTGTATCATGCTGGTGATTCTCTAAATCTTGAAATCACTTCTTTCTTGTCTTCTCCTGTTGAAATCTTTTGCTTTGGTCTTAAGATTCCACCTGTTCCCTTGACTTGAAAGTTTTCACTCACATTTCCAGCTTTCTTAGAGTGTTTTTGTCTCTTGTCCTTATATCTTCACTTTTATCATACTTATTTATAGATATTCCCTCCCCTCTCCATTAGATTTTAAGCTCCTTCAGGGCATAGACTATATTCTTTTTCGTTTTTACATCTCTAGCTAATAGTGTTCGGCACACATTTGTGACTTAATTTCTATTTAATCATGGTTAAATTGGTTGCATTTCAAGTTTTAGATTATGTTTATCTTTTGTATGTCAAATATAATATGTCTAATAGCATTATTCCATCCACCCATAGAGCATAGATATACACATAGACATATTCATAATGTCTACTTAATCAATTCTTAGGTCTCAGATAATACTTAAATATTAACTTAGGGACTTATCTGTTAGTTTAGGGACTTTAAACATTAGAGCCCTTAAACAAATCCTCTACAGATATACAATGATATTCATCCTCTTTACTACAGTCTCTTTTTCTAAGCTTCTCAAGAGTAGACGACAGACCAAGGCCAGTGGGTGGTAGTTAAGTGACTTTTAAGCCTCATTGTTTAAGAACTGCCATGGCAGGAGAGCCCCACACTCCACCCCACCAACACTAATGATCAGATGTGCCACATTTAGTTTTACCCACTCCATTTACTAGACAGCCAAATATTTTACACTGAGGCAATCTGCAAAATAAAAATAAATAAAATGCAATCTTGGCTCATTTTGTAGTTAATTAACAAAGGTCTTCAGGCTCTTCTTGGAGGAAAAAAAAGTTCTCACTTCATTCTGCATGTGTATGTTTGGAGAGGGGAGAAGAAAGAAACTGTAATTAATGCCTCTTTTAAAAAATATCAGCAGTGGGGAACATATTCTAAACAAGGGCCTCTGAGCAAGGAAATTATAAGGTGCAAAGATAAATGAGATTCATTGAGTAAACAAAAGAGATTAAAGCAATAAATGAGACAATGGGATAAAAAATAGGAGTGCAATCTCCATTAGAAAGTATATCATGATCAGAGGGAAAGTGAAATTGAAATTCCATAATAGATTAACTTCTACCTGAAAACCTAAGATTTACCACCTAAATAGACATAACTAATATATGGCTTTCATGTGTGGTTGTCTCTTCCACTCACATGACCTAAGACAGTTTTTCCTGTCCATAGCAGCTCCTTTTGAAAAGCTTTTATGCCCTAATAATAGCCAGGACTCTCCAGAATTCAATGCAACCTATATGTACTTGGTAATCCTCTCCTGGATCGCTGGGACATGGCATTTTCTCCACCTCAGAGACCTGAAGGCCATTCACTCATTCTCAGAATCATCATTTCTGCTTTCTTCCATACTTAGCACAGTGACTTGCATATAATAGACACAATCATTATTTATAGATTGATGGAAAAAGCAGAGGAGTAAAAAACAAAAAGGAACAATGTTGGTGAAGGCCAGAAGATAACTTTTTTGAAAATAAAATTTTATCTCTTCCTATCTATCTGACTGCTCCTTCTCAGTCTCCTTTGCTGACTCATTATCCATAGTCTGTCCTCACAAGAGAAGATGTAGAAAGAGAGATGAGGTGGGGAAAAAATTGTTCATTAAAATGTTCTCTGTCATTGCTGGCAATTTTATAATCCTTTGTGCTATCTCTCACCTCCATTCCTTCCTTTCCCTTCCTACAGTGACCATCTTGGTTTGGGTCTTACTATCCCAAAACTAGACTATGTAGTATGTTCTCCTAACTGCCCTACTTCCAACTTCAGTCAATCCTACACATCACTACTATGTTAGATATCCTAAAGAGCCACTATAATAGCATCATTTCCCTTCTCAATACCCTTCAATGCTTCTCCACTTTCTCATCTAATAATGAAGTCCAAACTCCTGAGTATGGCATTTAAGGTGTCCATATTCTGGCCTCCACTTACAAAAACATTGTCTCTTCTGACTTCCAACACAAATTCTGTATTCTAGACATTCACTTTATTATATTATTCCCCCTCTCTCCTCTCTCTCTCTCTGTCTCTCTGTCTCTCTCTCTGTCTCTCTGTCTCTCTCTCTGTCTCTCTCTCTGTCTCTCTC